>NC_034412.1:50936650-51024226 GCF_002078875.1 Numida meleagris
GGGGGGGCGAGGGGGGGTGTGGGCTGGCTTCAGAAATGGAGAGGAGCTCCCATTGCTGTGCTTATATTCTGATAACTGATAAAGATGCTGGAACTGGTTAAGTGGTTTTGTGGTATTTTATCTCTTTTAAACAATGATACTGCCACCAGCATGCGTGTAGTAAAATGCTTCATGGCCAGGGAACCTCTTCCTTCTGGCAAAGTTCAGTTCTGGATTTCTGTGACATTTCTTACTCAGGAAGCTGGGCAGAGCCTTGCCTACCCTCCACCTCTCCAGCAAAAGGAGGTGGTACCAGAACACCTTCTGGAGAGAAAACTGCACGTTACCTCATACTCCGTGCAGTAACACAAGGATGTTCTCAATAATTTCTCTACTGACAGTACATTTCATTTCACTGTACTGATTGTACTCTGTTGGTAGATTTCACGAAAAAAAAGCAACCTATTTCAGCACACACTTAATAAAAATCAGAATTCAGTCATCTAGTGTCAAGCACGGGTTTGTCTTTTAGTATGTATTATTTATCACCCCCAGAAAATTAATTCCCAAGCCGTAGCAGCGGCTATACCAACAAAGCTAAAACCAGCAGATACAGAAAATAAGATCAGAGGTAGAAGATTCAGTACTGAGGAAGAGCAATCTAATAAGTAAAAAACCCTCAAATATCCAAACACTTGAATAGAAGGCTTTGGCCTTTGATGACATGCGGTTAAAACAGTATATTCCATGCCCTCCTGCCTTTTTCCCTCCTTTCTTTTTCAAACTAGAGCTCCCTCTTTTTGCAGTCTAAAAATATTCTAGCTGCAGCTGTGCTGTGCATGGATGACAATGACATACGGGTGAAGCTGAGGTGAAGATAAAACACTAATGGGATGCTGCAAACACACAAAAGGCTTTCTGGATAATGCTGCAACACTGACATCGGTGTGCAGAGGGTTGGTCACGCTTATGGATCATTATTACAAACTCATTACTTCATTACTTTTTTCCCATACTTTGGAAGACTTACCAGTCAGTTCGTGTTGCACCTGATGTCTTTCCCATCCCCTTTAAGGATACGCACTGAGGTGTTCATTGATCCCGTGGTTTTCTTAGGAGAGGAATTGCTCTTGCTTCCCTCGGGGGCCCTATTTATGCAATAGGAGGTCTAGATGACAACACGTGCTTCAGTGATGTGGAAAGATACGACATCGAGTCCGATCGATGGAGTGCGATAGCCCCCATGAACACGCCCCGCGGGGGAGTCGGCTCCGTAGCCCTCATGGTGAGTTTGTTTCCTTCCAGGTCAGCGCCAGGACCTGGCCTCCGGGGCTGCTTTTCAAATATTACATTAAGATTTCTAAAGTCTTTCCCTGTACAACTTTTTCAGAACCATGTCTACGCTGTGGGTGGCAATGACGGCATCGCATCTCTTTCCAGTGTGGAGAAATACGATCCCCATTTAGACAAGTGGATGGATGTGAAAGAGATGGGCCAGCGAAGAGCTGGCAACGGCGTCAGTGAGCTCCACGGTTGTCTGTACGTTGTTGGTGAGTAGGCCAGGGGCATTGCGTTGGACAGATCTGTCCTGTACGATGTGCTCCTGGGCAGGAGAAGAAAGCACAGCAAGGGCACGCTTGAACAGAGGAGTGGTAGCCAGGAAAAAAGAAGTTTCGCTGGCCCACACCAATGCGAATGCATTGCTGAAGTCAGTCTTATTCAAAGATTTGTCTCCTACTTAGGTTTTTAGCAGTGGTTTGTTTTGAAAGTACTGCAAGAGCTTGTTGACAGCAGAGAGAGCTGCTGGATTAATTTCCAGGTGGCTTTAAGATTTGGTTAAAAATGTAGACCGGGGCACTAGCCCACTGCATGCTAAGAAAAGCCCTTTAATGCAAATCTGGGCTATCACCACCACTGGAAGTGGCGAAATATCAGCATGTGGTAACTGTTTGCAGGTGGCTTTGATGACAACTCTCCGCTGAGCTCCGTGGAGCGCTTTGACCCACGCAGCGACAAATGGGAGTACGTCGCAGAGCTTACAACCCCACGGGGGGGAGTTGGCATCGCAACGCTGATGGGGAGAATTTTTGCAGTTGGAGGTCACAACGGCAACGCGTACCTGAATACGGTGGAAGCATTTGATCCCATAGTTAATAGGTAATTTTCTTTTTTTATTTGGCCTAAGAAGGCAATTGTATCTGCCTGTATAGAACACAGCATAACAGAAACAGTGTACAGTAATTGAGTAATACTCACGTGAGTGATGTGGGAGTGCTGCTCATGTCACTGCGTTCTTGAAATATTTAAGCACGTCCTCCTCCCTCTTCCTCCTCCCATCCATCCCTCGTCCTCTTACCTTCAATGAGAATCTATGTTCCTGTGGTGTTTCCAATCTGATTTTGCACTAAACTTACCGGAGAAATAATGAGAATAAATGAACAAAGTATATTTTTATGCAGTTAATAGCTAGGTTCTATAATAGAATTTCAGACCCTGGAAATAAATACTTTAGGTTGCTCAAAAAGGACACAGACTTACTTGTCTTCTTCTCCTTTGCCCTGTTCTCCAGGTGGGAGCTCGTTGGCTCCGTGTCGCACTGCAGGGCCGGGGCAGGCGTTGCTGTGTGCGCCTGCCTCAGCAGCCAGATCCGTGATGTGGGCCAAGGATCCAGCAATGTAGTTGACTGCATGTGAGCTCAGCTGCCTCCTCCAAAGTCCAGGGGAACAATCATACAGAAGCACTGCAGAGCTTTTAAATAACGGTGGTTTGTGTGGTAGGTTAAGAGACACAATACGTTTTCCTTGTGAAAATGTTACCTTCTGTGACCTTCAAGCTTTTGCTGGCTTTCTGACAATAGGAATATAGAAAAGCCTGTGAAAACACGGGACAACAGTGTGACTTACAGGAGAAAACCTGCTGAGAGCTGTAATCATCCCGTCTTTCAGAAGTGAAGTTACATTTGAGGCAGCTGTTGCGGGGACTCTCTCAACTGCAAACCAGGTGTGGACAGGTGAGGAGTGAGCAGCGGGCAGCATCGCCGAGTCTCATCCGACACAGCCCTGCTGTGTGTTTCCTGAGGGACTGGAGTGCCATTTATTAATATAACTAACTTATTATCAGGAATGCAGTCTTAAAACATTTCCTAATCATAGAAGAGCTTTGAAACACAGAGCTTTTCAGGTTTTAGAAGGTAACAACACCCTTGTTTCTCCCTGAGCAAACTGGACTACAGATGTTAACTGCCCACTTGCTGTGGGACTGCTGGCTGTGGTGGAGATGGCAGCACTCAGGCTGGACCTGCCTCTCGAGTACGTCCTCAGCCCCACGCACTTGTTAGAAAGCTGAAAAGACTCTCAAAGCCAGAGCATAGCGACTGGAATACTGACATTCTTTTATCCTCAATAAAATCTGTAGTAATGACTCCCTCTAAAAGGCTCCGTCTATGGAGAGATGAATCCTGAAGTAATAGCTGAAGGCTTCAGTGGTCTCTGAATCACCTTTGTCACAGGAAAGGGACACACACAATAGAATTTGCTGTGTTCTGTTAAGAGCTTTAAGTGCAACTCCAGCTAACAAGCCCAGTTTCAGTATCCGGTAACAAATGGAGTAACAGTTGAGGTCGTGGGTCCTTAGGATTATTCAGCCAAAAAAATCTCTCCTCAAAACAGGTACTGCAGTTGCAGCTTTCACAAACCAAAGAGAATCAGCAGTGGGAAGAAATGGAAAAAAAGTGATACTTAGATCAAGAACTAAAATAGGAACTCGACACCGCTCTGTGCAAAGGCATCTTGTTACACACTCACAAACCCTGACTGCAAGGTCAAGTCTGGCTGGAAAGGCCTCAGCATCCTGTTCCTGTCCCACCGTGCACAGAGCAGGGACTGACAGTCGTCTGTAATCACAGCCCCAAGTTACTGCCTTGTTCAGGTGACAAGAGAGCAGCAAATATCTATGCCTTTAGTGCCAGGGTACTGGGTGGGCTTTAAGGTCACTTCCAACCCAAGCCATGCTGTGGTTTTGTGATCCTATGAAATGAGGCCTTGTATTTCCATTTAGGCTGAATTGACTTTTAAAACAGTTCTCTATGTATGTCACTGCAGCACCATGTTCTGCAAACCCAAGTACTTCAGTCCAGATGCTCCACTATGTTTTGCTGGCTGCTTCTGCCACATCTGTGTTTGTTTTCTGAACCTCTGCATGGTCTCTTGACTGGAGCTGGCGGAAAGCACAGCATTCCTAGCCGGGAGATTAAACTAACATTTGTAATTCTTTCCTAGCTCTGTCATCAAGCTTGGTGCTGCTGTCACCTCACAGCATTTTTGGATGCAGTGCCTTGGCTTCCAATCTGAAAGCTGTTGTGGCACCAAAACTAAGTCCACAGGCAGCTGCATAACTGCAGCTATCTTACTGCAGTCAGATGCAGACAAATGCGTCCACGTAGGCAGGCACCTGCTGGTCTGAGCCACAAATCTCTGATGGCTACCCACCCGATGGGTGCTTCTCCCAGTCCTGACACATCTGCACTGTGCAGGCTTCAGAGATGCAAGCCAGCGTGCCCTCTGCCAGAGCCTGTCTGAGGGGAAAGAAAGGCAATTATAAAGAAAAAAAGAGAAGTGATGTGGGCAGGGATCTGTGCTGCTCAAACACCCACAGCTGAGCCTGAGCAGCAGCGCAGCAGCCTTCAGCCCTAACCCAATGCTGTGAACTTCAGCCCCTAGGGCCAGCCTGCTGCTGCGAGGTGGCTGTTAGCAGGTTAACTAATATTAATTCATGAACCTTCATTAAAATTCTTGCTGAAAGAAGGTCAAAGCTGAGGTCATGTGGCCCAGTAAAATGTGCCCACCTCTCACCAAGAGGGATGCGATCTGGAAGCATGCATTGATGTTTTGCAGAAGCGATACTTATGGATGCAGGCCATTAGGACGTTGGATCTCAGAGTCAAGGTTAAGCCCAGCAAGATGGGATGTTCCCTGCTGCTGTCTTCCTCCCAGAGGCCACAGCCACATGTGGGTGCCCCCAGGGATGTGCTCAAGGGAGGAGAGCAGAGCTGAGCCTGCGGCCATTCAGCACAGATTCTGAAACAAGAAATTCCACCCCCCACAGCTTTGCCGTTTTGCCTTTACAGATCGTGCCACCATCTCTTTCGCTGGAAGAATTTAAAAACAAGCAAGTCAAAAATCCATTTATTTTAATTATATATACTCTCTGTCTGTATGTATCTATGCACACGCACACAAAGCAGTTCATCCCCCAGGACAGAAGACAGACAAAAAGATCTGTAGCACAGTTTCTTTGGGAGGACCTTTACCTTGTTTTCCTTTCCCCAAGCTGTGTCACGGATCCCATCCACCCTTCTCTCAGCCCAGCTCCCTGCAGGCAGCACTCAACCACATTCAAACCCACTGTCAGGAAGCCTTACTTTAAGGACAACTCCACCGAGAATTGTGGTGTTTCATTTGCACTTTAAAATGTTGAGCAAGGTAGGGTTAAAAACATTGAATCACAGCGGTGACATTTGAAATCCCCTCTCCATCCTCAGCAGCTCTGTTCAGAGCAGCCAGCGGTGCCAAAAGGTGCTGGCCTCCTCGCAGCTCCAAGGAATGCCTCTTGTAGACATGGGAGCGGAACAGAACAAAGCCATCAGCCGGGCCGTGGTGCTGATGGTTGAACAGAAGCATAACAATGCAAAATGCTGGACCCAAGGAAAAGCCTGACCTCAGCAACACTGGGGGAGAAGAAAGAAACCCCACAAGAC
Source organism: Numida meleagris (assembly GCF_002078875.1). Classification (NCBI taxonomy): domain Eukaryota; kingdom Metazoa; phylum Chordata; class Aves; order Galliformes; family Numididae; genus Numida; species Numida meleagris. Next base: position 50,942,385 of record NC_034412.1, read on the forward strand.
TTCCAGGGGCCTCATGCCTCGACACAACATGTCCCAGAACAGCAGCAGCAGCATGCTGTGGATGTTGTATGCACAAACCTTCAGGTCGGGAATACCAGTTTTTGGAAACAGATTCAGAAATGCTGGGAGTGGCCCAGGAACACTGTTGATTTTGATTATTAACAGTGCAATTAATATAAAGCAAGCTCGAGCTGTCAGAGAGAGATCCAAGTGAGACCGCAATCAGCTTTCATGCAGCTGCTTTGCCAAAAGCATCTGCCTCTGAAAAGGGTAAGCAAAGCCAAAGACAGAAAGAAAGCCAACCCAGAATGGATAACAAATCTCAAAATAAAATACACATGGCTGCAAAATCAGGTTTGGTCAACAGCGGCTCAAGAAACAAACAAACCACCCAGCTCCATCCTGGTCCAAGCACCGACTGCTTCCAGCAAACCACGTTTGCTAACGTGACACTGAGCTCCTCCCACCTCATCCACAGCTGAAAACTGCACCGGGTGCTTCACATCCCACTTTTGTCTAACTGGCTGGTTTTTTTCTTTTACATATTCCAACATGAGTTTTGCCCTTAGGATTTTAAGTGTGCAGTGGAAAAGTGCACTGACCTAAAAAAAGTGTATGTTTCCATATACAATATCTGTAAAGGCAGCATGCCCAGCAAGCATTTCAAACAGGATCCAGTATTCTGAACGCTTCAGATGCTACATTAAAAACCACATCCATTAGCAGCAAACGTGGTAAGTGCAAAGCGTATTGCGGAAAAGACCTGAATTAAACACATATCCCAGCAGTGCGGAGAGGTGAAATTGCTCTTCCTGGGAGCAGTGACATTCTCTACCACTGAACAAAGCAGAGTGCAGATGGCAATTTCTCTCCCAGAAGCTGAGAACACGAGGACTCTGGCAACGACTCGCAACAAACGGGCTACTTCATGTATTGTTTATTACCCACATGAGCAAACTGACCGTGTCGGACGCTCTGTCGCACACGGGGCAGAGGTTATGTACAAGAGGGACACGTCCCCAAAATAAGCTTAAGGTGTACAGGTTTGTATTGAGAACCAACATGGAAGGGAGAAAACCAAACACAAGGACATTGCAGTCAGGCTTTGACCTTCAGTTACAGAAGAGATCTCTATCTCCATGGAAGTGAGGCTTTTCAACTCTTAAATAAATGGCATCTTAAAAATAGAACATTTAACAATTCAAACACATTATTATTTCTTCTAAATAAATATTGCGTGGAAATGATGCTGCGTTGCCACCACAGCCTCCTCTCCTTCAGGGACTCAACCATCACCTCTAATTTTCCTTGGATGCATGGTTTTGTTTCCTAATGGCAAATCCTTTATTTTTTTTTTCTTCCCATTTTTTAAAGGGCCTGATCAGACTCAGGTGAAAACTATGGGCATCTTTCCCTAACCCTCGCGGGCCTCTCACCTGGCTCATGATAGAAATACGATGGCTTTCTGAAAATCAGCTCCAATTTAAGCGGTCTCTTCCACCCACAGAAAGAAAAAGCTGCTTCCACCCACCCCCGGCTTTGAAATGAGAGCCCCTGCTCCAACTTCCAGCTGCTTTCCAGCCAAGACAGCACTCCCTGCCCTCCTCCTCAGCTGGAGTACCTTGGAAGCAGCCTTGCTGCAACGCAAAATCAGAAAATGGCAGCGACCCTCCACTCTGCACGCCAGGAGCAGGCTCCCAGTTGCTCCCTCCCACTGCCTGGGGCAGCTTATCCCCGAAATGCACTAAGGCTTTTAATAAAGTGAACATAGGACAACTCAAAGGTGCGTCTCCGGCACAGCGCTGCCGGGCTGCCCCATGGCATGGGGAAACCGCTCCTGCAGGACCTATGTGTGGTAATGCAGACCCCTTGCTTGCTGTATTTACTGCGGATTCTTGTGAGCCTCTGAACTCCCAGCAGGTGTTTTGCAAGGGGATACAGCTGCACTTGTGAAGACCTGCTCCTCCACCCTGAAATTATGTAGGGAAAGGGAGCTAACTCACCGGAGGTACGTTCTTCCCTGTAAGCATGATTTATTTTGGGATATTGTCCTCCTCTTCACCAGTCCTGCAGCTGGCAGAGATGTGAGAAAGGACAAGAGGGCTAAGGCACACTATCAGATATGAGGATGGCAGGATGCTGCTGTCATGCAACAGGAAATCTTTGGGTACAGAAGGCTGTCTTCCTACAAGTGCCGTGGATGCTGCCTTCACTGCTACTGCCGCCTGCCAAATCGCAATCCCAAATATGCAACTCCTGACAAGGACAAAGCCTTGCAAACACCTCGCTATTTCCTTTTGCGTTCCCTTGAAGACAGGTTCCACGTCCCGGGGCCCACTCTGTGGTTTAGCTGAGGTAGAGCACATGGTTACCTCCCACGTGAAGGGCACATGATTTTGGTATCCAAATCCTGCTCCTGGATATTCATTGGGACCAGCGAGGGCTGCAGGCCAAAATCCAAACACGAGACTCACCTTGCGCCCCATGAGGCCACGTGGCCTCTCTCTGTCCCACCTCTCCCACCCAGAGCAGTACTCATGAGAACACACTGACCCAAGACAGCCCTCTGTCTGTCCATTCACCCTGAATCGACGCAGCGTGAGTGGACGAGGTGTCCTCAGCGGGAGCGACGTCCCTCCGTTGCAGGGCCAGTTTTGAGCCCCAGCTGCATTCGGCATCCGCGGCCGAAACCAAGCAAGATGGTGAGCAATGTCACGTTAGGGTGCGTGCGAGGCAAGGTGGAGGCACAGTGACGTGACTTCAAAAGTGGACATGCAGCACCGGTGGCAGGGTGTCAACCAACATCAGTGCAGCTGCTGGCAGGCGAATGCATGTGAGCGGGGCTGGGGCCGGCGAGGCAGAGTACTCTGCTGTCTGTACCGCATTGTTACGGTGACGGGGACGCCACTCGCCATCCAAAAACAAAGATCCAGTGTGGTGGACCGCACCCATGCTCGCAAATACACTCATTTCACATCTCTTTCAGGCACACAACCATTGCAGACTGTGGTGTGTTGCATAATAACCTCTGGAGGCAGATCTCCTTCTTGTCGGCACTTCTTCAGGTGTGATTATTGTCCTGCTGGTTATTCGTAATAGAAATGTTTATAGACCATCAATACATAGAGCCACTCAGACGATTCATTGCACTTCACCATTTTAAACGAAGGCGCCATCAGCGCTGAGGCCCTCCTCTGTCTCTTCTTTTCCAAGGCAACAAAATGCTACCCTAAAATAAAGTTCATTTTTTTCCAGTGTAACCAGATTACTTCACCTTTATTTATTTCCCTTGCAGGTGCTTTGTATCCAATAATTCAGCAAGCCAGAGTGTTTCTGAAGCTTCCAAAGTGCAAAAGAGTTCAAGGTACTTAGCCACCATGAGCACCAGTTAAGGCGTACTTGTGTTCAGTCTCAGCCAATGTAAACCCTGTCTAGTGTAGTGTACCATTTCGGCCATGCTACTGGTCAGTGCCAGAGGGCACACCGCTGTGCTGAGTTCAGCAAAAAACTCTGCAAAAAGATGAGGGAGAGAGAAAATGGTTGATTGGTTTCACACAACAGGCACAGCACATTTGGCAGTACATCCCTTCACCCCAAAACACCGTGCGTGTGATGAACCACAGCACTACGAGCGCCATGCGGGCTGCCTGGTTGCAGACTGAGCTGTGCCCATACCAGGGCTGCTGCTTCCCCACCACTTGTTGTGGCATGGGACAACAAAACAGTATTTTTAACAACAGAACTATAAAATGTGAGACCTGGACAGGCTGAGAGTTGGGCAGAGAGGAACCCGATGAGGTTCAACAGGAGCGTGTCCTGCTCCTGGGAAGGAATAACTGCACACATCAGTACAGGCTGGGGGCTGACCTGCTGGAGAGGAGCTCTGCGGGCAAGGACCTGGGTGCCTGGTGGACAGCAGGTTGGCTGTGAGCCAGCAGTGTGCCCCTGTGGTCAAGAAGGGCAGTGGGATCCTGGGGTGCATCACAAAGTGCGTGGCCAGCAGGGCGAGGGAGGTGATCGTCCCTCTCTACTTGGCACTGGCGAGGCCACATCTGGAGCACTGTGCCCAGTTCTGGGCTCCCCAGCTCAAGCAGGACAGGGAACTTCTAGACAAAGTCAGCGGAGGGCAACAAAGATTATCAGGGCTTGGAGCATCTCCTGCGTGAGGAAAGGCTGGGAGAGCTGCAGCTGTTCAGCCTGGAGAAGGCTGAGAGAGAATCTCATCAATGCGTATCGCTACCTAAAGGGTGGGAATCAAGTGGATGGGGCCAGGGTGTTTTCTGAGGTGTGCAGCAACAGAACAAGTGACAGTGAGCGCAAACTGGAACACATAAATTCCATACAAACATGAGGAAGAACTTCATTACTGTGAGGGTGACGGAGCACTGCAACAGCTGCCCAGAGAGGCTGTGAAGTCTCCTTCTCTGGAGACATTCAAAGCCTGCCTGCACATTTTCCTGTGCAACCTGCTTTAGGGAACTCGCTTTAGCAGGGAAGCTGGACTAGATGATCCCCAGAGGAATACCCTCCAACACCTACAATTCTGTGATTCTGTGTAATAAAAACATAGCAGTGGTTTTACTGGCAAACGCCGGTCATGTACTCAATAAGGACTCCAAATCAAGTACTGCTTGCTTGCTCTCTTATAGCAGGAAACCATTCTCACCATTTTCAAGTCAAGAATTCCAGAGACTTCGACAAACAAAATGAAACACAAGGCCACTGGGCACAAATCTGATTGAAAGTGAAGTGAACCAACTCAGAAAACCTAAACTCCCTGCAAGGGAAAAACAAAGAGCAGAAAAACCCTTGGGCTGGCTTCTCCTGTTAGTATGAAGCAATTTGCCAGGTTTCCTGTACTAAACTCTCACCCTTAGCTCGTAGACATGTGAGGCTGCCAAGACAATCTTTTAACTGGAACACTCACCAATATATCATCACCGAATATTTCTGCCAAAAACCTGCCAATACACCACAGGTGTCTATTTCAACGTATTTAAGGCTTTCACCTGTAGTTATGGTGTTTGTTATACCACACATTAGGATTTAAGCAGGTTCATACAAATAAACACCATGTGCAAAATGGAGGAGCTAAAGTGAAAAAACCTTACCCTTATTATTCTTGGACAGTGCATCAGCATGTTCCCAAATATTATACGCATAGAGGACATAGGAAGTGATGTTGACGTACGAAGAGGTGATGCTTGGGATGGTGACTGAAGAGCCAACGCTGTTGCAACCACAATTGCTACCATTTGATCCCTGCTGAGAACTCATGGATCTGGCAGGAGAGGGCACTGGAGAATGAGGAGAAGGCATACCTGTGCTTCTGCAGGAGAAGGAAACACCACCATTAATGTCTGTCTTCAGAGGTAAATGTCTCATCACAAGACTGTTTTATGCCAGGAGCTATCTGATGTCATCTGGACTCCCACTCAACGTGGCCAGCTTGCCTGCCTGCCTGCCAGGGTCACGCTGCATCATCGCTTCCTGCCACTGGTTCAAGTCACTTGTGTGAGGCAGCCTCCACTGCTGCTCCTGGGAGGCCATCTACATATCAGCAGGCTGTACTGCACACGTGGCAGAAAAATAACTGCAGTTTCAGACCAAATGAGCCTCTCAGTCACAGAGTTTAAAGGGGATCAATGTGGAACTGCGCATCTATTTCCCAAATACAATCACTGCAAAACACGGGAAAACTCTTATTTTGTGTCCCTAACGTGCAGGCCCTGTGTGCTGAACTTTGAGTCAAATGCTCTTAAATGACAGCTTTCCTTTTCCCTTTGCTGCTAAATATACAGGAACCGTGCTGTAAATACAGAAAAAAAATGACAAATGTTCAGTAATTCAAAAATCAGAAAATGAGTTTCTTTTTCTTAATTGGTGACTAACACAGAGAAAAATATAGAAGCATCACCTCAAAGTGATTCTACCACGGTGTAAAAGTGTCCACCCAGGTAGCAGCCAGGGAGATGGGGATGGTGTTCCAGAAAGTCTTAGAGACCTCAGACATGGAATAGAAGGATGACAAGAGCAGGAGCTTTGAAAGCAGCACAGCCACATTGCTCTCCCCACTGCCTCGGTGGAGAACTGCTCCCCAGGATAGGCAGTGACTCCCTGGATCTCATCCCATAACAAAAAAATCCCTCTCTGATGCAGAAGACAGGAAAGCGAGAGCAGAAACATCCTTGTGTCCCTAACAACATGATGTCAGGTGAGTGGTGAGTCATTCTCAAGTGCAGTTAGCATCTCAAAGATTCCCACTTTGGTTTCTGCTCACACCTTTACAGATGCAGATTTTTACACCTTACCTTGCAACACACGGAGAAGGAGCCTGTGTTACTCTGGAAGAACTCTGGAGCAAGGAAGAGAGCTCTTGTTAGTTTTCTTGGCTGACACCAGAACCAGCTGTAGCCCTTGAGCTGGCAGCACGGCAACACACGTGCCCTACCTTGAAGTGGTCGTTCAGGATCCTGGAATACTTTATTGCAGTGTCTCTTTTGTAACGAAACATTGCCATGTGCAGGAGGGACTGGCAGCGCATGCTGTGAATGGAAAGACAGCCCAGAGTCAGCACTCGTGCCTGGTACCAGCGCACCAGCAATGACCATGCTGGGTAGGGACCAGCACCCATTAGCCTCTCTGCCAAACCGAGCTCAGAATCTCCTTTTCTGCTCAACTTAAGAAGAGTCAGATTCTGTGAAAAGAGGAAGCGCCGTGTTTTAAGGAGACAGGTACACAGCCCTTTGGGATGCCAGGGGCTGTGCTCAGCTACGGCATCGGTCACAGCCAGAATGAGGGCAGGCAAACCACATTCTTCTACCTGGGGTGAAAGCCTTCACGCACTCTCCAGTTACTAACAGGTCAAATTTTGGAGCCTGCACCTTCCATGCCTGGTCCCTTGTTATATCCCAGCCCACTTTAAAGATGTTCCAGTTTGCTCTGGTTTTTATATTGTTTTTACCCTTGAAGAACTCTGATTCCCATTTAACTCATTCCTTTGCCCCTACAAGTAACAGAACTCTCACTATAGTAAGTCTACAAACAGAACATGAAGTCAGAAAAACAGTTACATACCATAACACAGCAAAGACGTGTTCCTGTGAAGATGCTGAGACATCCGTAAAGGGTTTTAGTGTCATTACGTATCTAAGGGAAGAAAATGAACAGCACCTTGACAGTCATCAGGGTTCTCAAGTCTGTTTAGAAAAACTGGTGTGTGCCACTGCCTCAAACACTGCTCCAAAACCCCAGAAAGTTGATGCTCCCATGGGCTGCAGGCCTGGGGCACTCAGCAGGAGCTCTCCTCACTGAGGGTGGAATATTAATTCCAGGCCAGGTTAGACATCTTGGTGGAATTCTTCCTTTTGGCAAATATATATATATATATATATGAAGATCTGAGCAAGCAAATCTCCTTTTTGAAAACAAAGCAACAAGTGCATTGTGAAAATACAGTCCATCAAAATGAGAAAGCACTGTAAGTTGAAAATGTTGAAGTCTACTACAAAAAAATTACTGGCATCTGTCTGAATCAGCTCCATGGGGAGGAGCTGCTATCTGCTGAAAATACACAGCCCTCAACTTCAATATGAATGAAGTGGTTCCTGTCCCTTTTCCATCCAGTATCTGGCTCCCTGGGTTGCACTGCCTGCAGATGTCATACATATCTCCAGCCAACGATACAACCACTGCTTCCCTCCATGCGTGCTGCCTGACAGTCACAGTTCAAAAGCCACTTACTTGAGGAGATCTATTGTGTCAGCGAAGATGCTGTAAGCAGGTTTTGGTGCTACTGCATTCGATTCCAGGGCCATCCCATATTCAATGAAGGAAAGGGCAGCATCGAGGTACTGAAAGGCCTTTCCAGTCTTGTCCACCTGTTGGAAAAAAATTCTCACTTTCAGACTGCAGCAAAAACTGTTTATCTCAAGTGTAGCTGAATTCCTTTTCTCTCTCTAAATAGGCAGGATTTGAAGAAATTACAAAATGCATAAGGTATTCCTGGCTGCACCTGGGGGCCTGCTCTTTGCAAGGCATGGGGAGATTTCCCTCTCCATTATTCCCACACTTCACAGGGGAATGGCAAGTGGCAGATGCACATTATCTGACTAAGCCATAATTAACAACAAACAGTAGTTTAATCACACATGCTGTTAAACTGCACGCATCTGAGAAAGCCAGCTACGTTTGCAAAGGACTCTTCCAAATCTTGTTCAACAGCAACACAGTTATCACCAGGACCCTGATATTTCAGAGCAAACCGTCCCACAACTGGCTTTTTGACCCACCTGCCAGGACTTTGTGATAGCTCTGCAGAGCAAGGTCAGTTTTGATTCCTGTTCTCCAGGCACATTCTCCAGATGTGTTTATAGAAAGGGAAGTGCCTGAAAATTTGGTAAATAAAAACAGCCTCCCCACGTACGACCGGAACATGCTCTGCTAGGTGGAAGGGATGTTGACCATCACACTTCCTTCGCAGGCCCGCAGGTACCAGATCCCAGAGGAAGAGCAGTGTCGAGCACAGGGCCCAAGCTTACCATGGCATCGGCCTCGTGCTTCATCTTCTTGGCCTCTTCCAGGTAATATTCTGTCAAATGCTGACTGAAATGAGGACAGGCAGACGAAAACAGATGTAAGAGAAAAAGGGTAGGGGAAGTAACAATGTTAACCTTCTTATCTAGGTGATGCTGTGACTCCAGTACAAGCTGATACTGCTATCAAACACACACCAGATTTAGAAGAACCACTAAATGAATGCTGTATGCCTGTTTAGAGATCCATATCCTAGACAGGCGTGCCACCTGCCAGGACTCAGACAAACTAACACCATCCCTTGCTGTCAGGCACAAAGTACAGCCCCATGCAGAGGGGGATGTCTCCAAGTTAAACAAATACCTGACTTCTACAGCAGCTTCCCTCAAACTGAGAGCTGCTGAAAGGAGAGACCATTGCTTTGTGGGGAAGTCCTGGAGGTGACAGGGCAGGTGTAACAGAAACAAAGCAGAAGCCAAGGTGGCTGCATGGCCAGCCTTGCCCGGCACCTTCAGAGGGGCGTAGAACAAAATCTTACCTTTCATACTTGATTTGAGGTCTCCTTGGTTTGGAGGTACCATTTGGCACAGAAGGCACTGGTAAAGGATTTGTGACATCCCCTGCAGATCCCTGAAAAATCAGAAGCAGAGATAAAGCCGATTAGAGAGATCCATTTTCAGCAGTTCTAAATCATGGCTTTCCTAAATTTGAAGTGAAAATGTTTATTTGTCTGAGATATAATCTACTTCTCAAGGTTCCTCCCCCTCTCCTTCCCAGACCCCACACCAACAATGGAAATGAAAATTTGGCTTCCCACCAGGCTGCTGCTGAGATTTAATGCCATTCAAACATTCCCTGAGCAGGCAGAAATTAGGCAGCAGGTTTCCTTGCACAATAGCTAAGGTAGCAGTAAGGCTGCCAGCAGCACATTTTTCACAGCCACTGGAAAAGACAGGAGCTGGTAATATCCATTCACACTTACACCTAGCTTAACCACAGCAACTGCTGATTCTGCATTATTAACTACAGTATCAGGAAAAGGAAAGCAGTGAGAAGCCAACTAATACAGCACGCACAGTCTCCATTAGCGTGCATGCACATGGAAGTCCTAGACCACACACATACAGGCACTGAGAAATGGCAGTAGAGTTGAATTTTCTAACCCAGTAATGAGAAGATCCAGTTGCAAGAATCATTAACAATATTTTTTTATGCAAGCCATAATACCTTCTACACAGGATGCAGCCAAAACCAGAGTTTGGTTATTTCTTACTTGCAAGCAATCCACTTGTTTTTGGTCGTGGTTTTTTATTTTTTTTGTAAACACACTTTTCTTTACACCTATCATATTGTGTACAATATACCTACAGTCAGAACCAGTTCCTGTCATAAACACGATTCTTTTTTTCACGTGGTCAGCCCTTCATGCTGCATTTCACCGGTGAGATGAAAACAGATGACGGAAAGTGAGCAGCGATACAACAGCACAGCCATTCAGGCTAGCAAGGTACGGCCACAGATTGCCACTGAAGGGACAAATGCGTTTCAAAGAGCTCTCTCTAGTGGCTGGTTTAGTTCTTCTCACTCAATATCCTACGGACAGGTTTCTAAAGAGAAGCACACAGCAGCCACGGGTCGCAGGACGCATCCCACCAGTAGTAACCAATACCTACTTTGTTGCCCTTCACCTGCTCAGAGTGGTTTTCCACCATCTTCTTCTGCTTGGTGGAAGAAGGATCCTTGTGGTTGCTTGTGTCCAGGGCAGTGCTGCTGGCAGTGGCAGGTGGCTGGCCATTCTCACTCCTGGGTCTCTTCTGGGCCATCTTGCTTGGCTTTGGTGCAGGATGAGTGGGAGACACGGGCGGCAGTGGCAGGGGTTGCCTGAGATCTTTGTTCTGGGTCTCAGATGAAGCATTTCGTGCTCTGGAGATGGGAAGTGAATTTTGCAGTTGGGATGAATACGGTAACTATATAATATTGAGGGTGTTTTGTTTTGTTTTTTAATTAAAAAACATCCTTAAATGCACAGTGTACCAATACTGTTTAAATTTCTTCAGAAATGCAAGATGACTTATTAACAAAGATTCTAATAGAAACAAAATGAAGCTTCAGGGTCTTCGCTGTGTGTTAGATACCACGTGTTCAGCTATCAACGGCACACAAGCAAGTTGCTTCTGAGGTAGGAATAAGCCTCAGGACTCGTCCTTGGAGGAAAGGTGTGCAAGCAGAAGGTCAGGATGCTGCAGAAATGCCACCCTTCCAGCACAGCACCTTTTCACTGAAAAAGGGAGGGGGTAATTCCAGTGAGGAAAATCCCCAGGATCAATCACCCAGTATGGCAAGGGAACCACAGCGCTGCCTCTCTCCCCCTGCTATGGAAGAAGGCATCTTCTGTTGTCACCAACACTTGCCCTGACACATGATCCCATGCATGCCTCAGCAGAATTAAGCCCAGTTGGTCCTCTAGGACTTGCCAACTCTACTAGACAACATGTGTGAGAATTCATGGGAGAAAGACTTAAAATGCTGTGCTTTTAAATGGCAGAGTTGATCATATTTAATAACCCTGTGCCAAATTTCCGATCATCTGGAGTTGGGATTACCAGGGAACTCCTGCAGCTATAAGCAGCACTCAGTAGCTCTAAATCTAATTTCAGTGACACTCATTTACAGCACTGTCTTTCAGCTCCTCAGAGTTCCCAAGAAAACAGAAAGTGTCTGGAGCAAGGAGTGCTAAACATGGGCCCTGACAGCTCGGTGCTGTAAGACTGTCAAGGTCTTCCCTACAGAGAAGCAGCTGAGTCACATTGTCAGGATGCAAACCTCAACAGAACACACAGATCCAAGCCAAGACCTCAAGCTCAGCCCCTGAGTAAGCAGAAAATGACTGCAGCAGCCCACGATGGATGCACCAGTCTCCTCTCTTGGGAGTGTTGCCCATCAAGAGACATTCTTGGAAGCCGTCACGCAGACCTAGCCAAAATGCTAGCGGTATGCTGCTGTGCAAATCATGGGGGGACTTTCAGCAGAACTACCAGAAGCACTGCCCGTGCAATTGCTGGAATAAAGGAGACATTTTTGTCTATGAAGGCCACCTGAAATTCCTGGTGCGGTTGAAAAGGCACAGTGGATGTGCACCCATTCAGCTACACAATGGGACAATTTGAGGGGAGAAGGGAAATGCTCCTGACAAGGGATTACCACTGCAGTCAGACACGGTCCCAGCAGGCAGGCAGGCAGTCTGCCACATTATTTCCAACTCAAGCTCTAGACTCCACGCAATCATTTTTTTGCACAGCGACTCTTCTGAAAGATGGCAGTGCCACTGTGTGGATACCAGCCTAGGAGGAAAAGCAGCGCTGGCACAATCGGCAATTCCATTTCCTGCAGCCTCAACAGATTTTTTGAGCTACGTGTAATGGGTGGATCAGTTCAGCAATCTGAACTGCAGGATGGATACACTTGTGTTTCAAATGGCCAAGTCTTCACTTCATCTCAACCGCTAGAAATCAGGACAAGGGCCACCACATGCGGTTTCACAGCGACACAATGCAAGTGTGGGAGCAAGCCAAGCACCAAAACATCAGAACATCACCTTGAGCATTAGAAAGGGAGAGGAAGATGGGGAAACTAAGTGTAACTGCTCATCTGCAACAAATAAGAAGGCAAATAAATTACACTCCTATAGCCACACGGCAGACAAATTTGCAGCAGATTATGTTTCAGAAAGCCCATTATGTTAAGCAAACTCACAGGAAGAATAGAAAGTACAGCTCCTTGTCTTAAGGCTGCAAAGAAAGGCTCAGTTTCATGCATCTTTCTACCATCCTGCCACTGTATACTCACTTCAATTTATAGGAGTCTTTGTTAGGTGAAGACTGCAGTGATTTTGCTTCTTTGCCTGATTTCCTTTTCTTCCTATCGATGTCCTTCTCTTTTTCTCTCTAACAAAAAAAACCAAACAAATCAAATTTCACGTAAAGTACAGGACAAAGCAGCTCAGTTTGATGGTTTCACATTAAAAAAAAGAAAAGAGATTGGAACTGGCAAAGTGGAAAGCCAGAGTACAGCAGATTTCAGGCTCACTGACAAGTATCCTGAAATGACATTTTATCTACTTCTGCTTGGACAGAATAATTATTTTGTCATGGAGGGACGGAACAGCTAAAGCTCTCTTTGCCAACAGCTGAAAACTACGGTACTTCCATAGCTGAAAATACACATTTCATGATGTGATTTCTGCATACTTTCTCTTTTTTTGTGACGTGTTGCTTTTTATTTTTTGTCTAAGAGAAGGGGGAAAAAAGCATTCTTTGGAGACTTAAACCACTCAAGATTCCTGACAGGTGCAGGGATTTGGGTTTTACCAGCAAGAATCAATTACAAGGGTGACATTTTAATTAAATTTGCTGCCCACACACTGTCCTCCAGTACAGCAGGAACCACTGAGGCAGAGGGGTAATAAATGACACCTTTCACGCACTCTCCAGAGATCCATTGCACAAACCGTGCAATGCCAAATCACCAGCTCAAATAGATAGAAAAAAACTTCTGAATAATTCACTACAAGACTAGAAAATTCACAGAAAAGGAGAGCACAACCCATGGAGTACGTGGTGCTAGCAAAAAGCATCCAAGTACTTTGCATCCATCTCCTAAGAGCACGACCAGGTTCGTGTCACCGTGATGCAGCTTGGTGGGTTGCACACGGACAGTGCAGAGCCACCAGGGCAAGGCTCCAGCACTGGGATCATGTCCTTACGCCATTTCTCAGCTTGGTCTCCATGCTGCTTCAGAAAAGGTCTGGCAGCTGCAGCTGACCCAGCTGCCTCCGAGGGAGCCCGCGCTGCCAAGGGCACAGCGGCACACTGACCGAACATGCGTGGCGACGCTGGGACACAGATTTTCCTGCCATCAGATGCTCAGGTTGCGGGGCACGACATGCCTGGTGTCAGAGAGCTCTTCTTTGGCCCTGGGGAGACCAGTGGGAGCAGTGACAGATGCACTGCCCACCTGCCTTCTTCCTGCTGCACCACAGGACAGGAACCACTGGGGCATCCACTTTTCTTCGCTATCTCCCTGCTCTTCTCGGTTCTCCCACACAACCACAGGAAGCTCACAGGGTGGCAAGAGCAAATGAAGCTTGCCCCAAACCAAGATTATTCACCCACACATGCTAAGCCACCTCCTCCTGAAGGAAGGACCAAAAAGCAACTATTCTAGCTGTAGGATAATACAGCTGATAGCTGCAGAACAAGCGGCGGGCAACACGCTCTCCTACAAGGGACATCCGACGGCTGAGGCCATGTCTGTAACATGAGGTGCACAGAGAAGGCACTGCTGCCCTGCAAAGCTCTGCTTGGCTGAAACTAGAAATAATTTTTTTGAAAACACCAAAGCTCACAGCTTGCAGAGCTTTTCATCTGCTCAGCAGTGGATTTTTGACCAGTAAGAAACACCAGTGGATAGTTTTTGACGAACGTTCCCTTTAAAAATTTGGCAACACCACGGTAGGATTAGGTTAATGAGTCCACTCCGAACCTATGAAGCAGAAACAAACCCCAAGCATGGGTTTTTCAGACAGCTCCATGCACACAACTGCAGTCCCTGCACAAACCCACCTCCCCCTCCACCTCTCACCTTCCTCTTTTTGAAGGACCTGTCAGGAGTGTCCATGCTTTTCTTCTCTATGTCCCGCCCCTTGGTGCCAGGGTGCTCCTTCACTTCTGCTCTCTTCTTTTGGTCTCCCTTCCCAGGAGGCTGGGGAACTCTTGACAGGAGTGGGAGATCAATTCTAACCAGGAGGCTGGGATTGCCAGGCACATCCCTCACTGGTGACAGCAACTTCTTCTCCTTGATGGGCACAGGAAGCTTCTCCTTGTGAAAACCCTCCTTGACCTCAGCAGCAGACCTGTGGCCACTAGTCCTGGTGGGAGGTGTGCCCTGGCCCTCAGGGAGGTGTCTGAGAGTGGGATGCTCCTGGGCACTGCCTACCAGAACATCCCTCGCGGGCCTGTGGTCCGGCAGGGCTTTGGCATTGGCGTGGTGGGAGCTCTTGTGCTTCTTCTCTTTAGGAGCCTCTTGCAGCTGGGGTTTCAGTTCTTTTTGGTCACAGGATTTGGGTCTGCTTTTTGTTTTGAGTTTTGGCTTGTCTCTGGAAGACTGCTCTCCAATCTCATAAGGAGCAGGCTCACTCTCCACCTTCAGGCCTCCCTTGGGCTCCTCGTGCACTGGGGGCTTGCTGGGCCTTTTGATCCCCACAGTCTGCCTCTGTGAGGTCTCCTTGGTGCGCACAGGAGACTTCTGGCAGCCAAGTTTGGTTGGAAGATGAACGTCCTGAGGAGCCTGGGCTGCTCGGATGGAGCTCCTGTCGTGAGGTTCCCTTGGCGCAGCATGCTCGCAGGAGGAACCGTTGCTGATGGGCTGCTCCTTGTCCTCCTCGTGGCCATCCGTGTGGGCAGTGTCACTGGGGCTTTCTGTTGGCACTGCTGGTGGGTTCACCTTGGTGAGCCAGTTGTCAAGCTGCCACTTATTGGAAGTTGGTGGGTCAGGCTGCAGATAGAAAGAGAAAGGAAGTGTGCACGGCTGACACCTTTATCTCAAACTGAACACTGCTTATCAGAACCCACTAAAATTTTCCCATACCGTTAAAAGACCTTGAATATAAAAGACCATGAGAAAGGGGGAATGCTCTGGTACGTGCACACCAACCCTTCGTTCAGAATCAGAGACATCCTTTTTGCACAGGACCAGTCAAACATGTGGCACAGCACTCCTGGATTTCCCCAGCCCTTCCTGTCATGCAGTAAGAGGCTGCTCTGCACAAAAGCCTCACCTTGATGTGCTCTGTGCCACTAACCAACGCCCTGCACAGTCAGACATGCACAGACATATCACTGCAAAAACAAACCAGGTGCTCACCTCACAATGCTTTTACCAAATCATTTGCACAAGACGGATCAAGAGCTGTCACACCTCACTGACGTCTGACAGGTAGGCTGGCACGCTCCTCTGCTTTAAGCATTTATCAAAAGAAAGTAAACAGCCAACACATCAAGCCCAGCCTCTCCTGAGCCCTCTGCCTGCGCTGTCTGACAGTTGTGTCCCCCTGGTCACACAAGGCATGAGCTATCGCTGAGCTACATCAATCAGATACATCACACGACTAGGAGAAGCCCAACAGATCAAAACACAGGTCTGACAAACTGGGAGGAGAGTTAACCAAACAGCCATAAAAACGGACATCAAAGCTGCAAATTGCAAATCAGGGGCATGATTCTCTGGAGCCAGTTCAGAAAATACCACTTATTTCTCAGCCACAACTCCCTATTCTGAGAACAGCCACAGCACTTCTCAGAAAAAAAGCTCTAGCGCAGGAACGGTCTTCCAGGACTAATTAATCCCTTCTGCAGCGGTTTTCTTCTCCACCCAGACTCAGCCCTTCTTTGTGCTGCAGAACACAGTGACATGTCTTCAGCCACCACGCCAAATAGGAGCCTGGCTTAAAAACAGATTTGGTTTTATCACATAAAATTTTAAAAAAAATCCATTATTGTTTTCAGATACTGACCTCTTCCTTATTTTCATTAGCATTTTCATTTATTAGCCCCTCAGGAGCATTTTGTTGTTAACACTATATAGACCTGGCTAAGGGACTTTGTGAGTTTTGGTTTATCATGTAGGCAGCTATCAGACAGTGGCAGATGTTGCCTCTTTTCTGCACTTATCATTAGCTACCGTGTGCGATCTACACCCTCACAGGGGCGTTCACCCTTTCCAAACACAAAGGATAAGGAGACAATATTAAAAAAAAATACAAACAAGGCAATGTTAACTATATTCCTTAATTTCTTTGCTCTCATATGAAGAATTGGATCTAATAAAAACAAGCCATGTGCACTACCTTGTTCCTTGTGCAAAACGGACCATGAGTTTGTTGAATAAAAAGGGACATAAAATGGTCAGTTCACAATAGCTAGGACTTCACTAGAGTGGAAACAATCTCATAACGTAACACTATAAAGCAGGCGCGATTGGTTGTGAGAAGGCAACATCTTTTTCTCCCATTGCACAAGGCAAAGTCTGTAACTGAACTGCTGAAGTGTGAAGGCAGTTAGATGCACGACGTTAGTGTGGTTCTAAGGTAAAAGAAAGGCAAGAGAGCTACAGAGGGCAGGGGGAAAAAACAACGGAGTTTCTGGGTTCTGTGAGAATCCCTCAGAGCGGCCAGTGAACTGCTTTACATAAGCTGTGGTCCATCAGATCGAACCATGCACGTCCCACTGGCCCCAGAATGTTTTGCAAACCAGAGGACTGCTTTATACCACGGACAGGAACACAGCTGCAGCAGTTTTTTAAAAGCTGCAGGCTCTCAGTTATTATGCAACTTCGAGGCACTGCGCTCTGTTTCCCTGCATTTCCCCATAACAGCCTCAGAATTGCCAGTGCAGCACTATCTGAGCCAAACCCAACAGAAGCGAGGCTAAGCACATTCCTGCCCTTCCTGCAGGTCCTATCCCTTCTGCTGCAATCTGGGAGAAACTGAGTCTGCCGCTCGCATGCAGGAACTGGAGAGGGGCAGCAGCAGCAGCTTCCAGAAAAGCTGCGTCTCCAGAGATGGGCACCAAGCACTGTGGCAAGCTTCAATTCCCACCTGCACTTTGCTTGTGCCACACAGGTGAAGGCATAAATTCTCCAGCAATGCCAGCCAACGATGCCAAAAGAGAAGGGGAGCGCTTCAAGGTTAGGGCACGTAAAAGTCTATTTATGCTATTACTGAGGGCTATTCGGTTGACAAACTCTGGCAGAGAAGCAGAAGGCAAGAGGAGTTTGATGATGCAGCAGAGGTGTCACCGGGACACCCGAAGGATGACGGTATTTCAGGTCTGACAGCAGCGAGTCCACATTAAGCAGCCTCTCCATTTACTTTGCATTCACCTCAGGAGCGGACACTCTCGGAGGGTCGTTGGCTTCACTGTCACTCGAGCTGCTCTCTGTCTCTGAAGAGTCTGAAGAGCTGTCTGAGTCACTGCTGCTCCCTGACTCTGTGCTGCTGGAATGTGCTGATGCCACACTCTCAGGCTGGGACTGCAGGGCACTGCAAGGCCACCAGGAGACAAAATTAGAAAGCAGCGCTCGTGAAGGTTACTTATTATATTGATATGGCAGTATCCCAAAATAAAACTGAAACCCCTTATTTTGGCACTAGGAGGAAAGGTGAGAAGGCCAAAGGAAAACACAGCCACATCCACAGATAAAACGTCAGAATAAAAAACCTCTGGAAATAATAAAACCTTCAACTCTCACTCAGGGCAAAGGGAGAACAGTTGGGGGAGTACAATTCTGGTTCAAAAGCAAAATCCAGCTTGCTTGGATTATTTATTTCTAATTTAAACTTTCTGTAAAGCCCCGCACAACTGAAACCAAAGCTGCACAGCAGCTTCAGGCAGCTACAAACCAAAGCTTGTGTCTAGAACAGAAATAGGAACCAATTCCCATCCACCCCGTGTACACAAAAGCAATGTTCTCCCCCCTCTTCCATGTGATTTGGTCTAGCTAGCAGTTTGGGAACAAACATGTACCTTGGAGGATCAAGTGAAGAAGGTGGCTGTTCAACAACCTGTTTTGTTCAAAAAACAAATGGGAGAGGGGAAGGAAAGGTTAGCTTTAGGAGCTCAGAGCAACGCGACAAGCTGCGATGATTTTATGGGATGTCTGTGTGCAGAGGGGATAAAACATCTAAAACTGACTTGGTCGTCACCACTCTCTTCACTATCACTGAGCTGCAGGTCCTCCTGGAGCACTCTGAAAGACAACCAGAAGAAACACATCAGCCAGGGCAGACACGTTTTCAAGCAGCAGACCCTGAGAGAAGACTTAGCTTGCACTTTCCTAAACAAACAGATCTCCCAAATCCTACTTAACTTCTGGTATGCTCGAGCTGCTAATCCTACAGGTACCAGAAGGAACGACAACGTGACACCCAACCTCGGGGCGCTTTGCACCACGGGGCGAGCACCGTTGGGTGCATACACAGACAGCTGCTGAAGAAGCCCAGTTCTGGTACAGCAAGGGGCAGGTGAGCTCTGGTCTACTGCTGCCAGAGGAGAGAGTGGGATGCTGTGAATGTTTCCAAATGCACAACTGAGTCGTAAGGCCGCAACTGGCAACTGCTGCTTCCAATTTCACCAGTCAGCAGTTGGGTTGAAGGGGAACTCAGGCATTCGCTCAGAACTTTTCCAAGCAGCAGATCCAAGCACTGTAATTCAAAGCAAAGGCTGTACCTTTCCTTCAGACAAAAAGCTACATCATTAATATCAGAGCCAATGGGAATTAAACACAGACAACAAAGAGAGAACAGACTCCAGCAATTATTCTCAAGACTTGTTATGTTGTTGAGTACTTCTGCTTCCTTTCAGGACTAGTAACAATTCCCCTGCTTCCAGCACGTCAGGAGGGAACCCAGCCCCCCTGCATAAAGCCACAGCATGTCAGTTTGTTATTTCCTGCTACTTGCAAACATTCCTGCTCACACAGAAGGAGAAGCACCCGCTTCGTAGGGCACGTCCAGCCCAGCTGGAGCAAGTGGGATGATGAAATCCTACAGGAAACTCCACACCTCTCTACAGCCACATACCCGCAGCAACAGCACATCAGTTCCTAACACGCCTGTGGCCCTGTCCACTCCTTCTGGAAAGGAAGACAAGTCCTTGCCTCCTTCATGCTTGGACCTGGGTGACCTGGAACTGAATATCCACTAATGAAAACACCCCATATCTTCAGTCTCTTTGGAAAACAACATCCTGATGCAGTAGCAGGCTCTATTACCGAATTACATGCTCCCATCTTCCTCCATCACTGCCATCCTTTTTGCTTGCACCATTAAACTGAAGAACTTCATCCATCCAGTTCCATCTCTTACTAGTAATGCTGCCAGGTTAGATGTTTTTTTCTTCTTTTTTTATTTTTTTCCTTGACGGGATTTGTGTGAGGGGCTGTCTCCCTTTTAAATATTACAATTCCAAGTACTTGGTTTGGAAGATGAGAAAATGGGAATGCTTTCCTGCTTGTAAAGAAGTCTTTATTTAATCCTTCTTATATTTTTATTTTATTTACATCTTTGGTTTCCATAGAACCTTGCTAGCTTAGGGTGCATTCTTATTTTGGTACAATGTATCCTTTGGTGCAGTTTCCTTCCAAAGATGCCAGGGCTGGCAGTGCTGGAGACCGACTGCCAATTCTGATGACACAGTAACTCTGTTTGATGCAGTTTATTTTCAAGTTACAAGACTCTCAAAACTCAAGAGTGGATGCTAAGACAAATGTCTGGGTGCCCAAATCCTAAGGGAGAAATTGCATCCTCCTGTCCCCCTCTCCCCTAGCACAGCAGACAAACTACAGACACTACAGCACAATGTGTCACTGCTGTGGTTATTTTTCCAGTTCATAGCTCTGTTGTTGAAACACGTCCATGCAGCTGCTACTGTACAGCTCACAGAAAAAACCTGTCTCAAAAGGCTCCATTTCTGCATGACGCCCGTCTGAGTCAGACTCAGGCTGGGATGCACAGAGCAGGGCAGAACAAAGAAACACCCGAGGTTTCCTGTGCCCACCAGCGGGGCCAGTCCCCCCTGCAGAGACTGCAGCTACCCGCAGCCCCCATTACTTCCAACCCATGCAGAAAAGTCTCTTCATGCTGTGAGGGCTCTGCCTGCTGACAGCCCCGCAGAGCCACGAGCTTTCTTTGCTCAGGCATTTTGACTCTGCCTTCCCTCGGGGCTATCCTCCTCCATCTCCCAGCCTCCAGCTCCTCATTTCTGCACACACCTTCCCTGTGGATACCACCTGGAGCCTCTTCTTGTAGTAAACACCGGAGGGAAGCAATAAGACACCAAGCTGGAAAACAACTCCCTGCATTCCCAGCGTGGTTTTCTGTTTTTTGGGTTGCTTCGCTTCAAGCGTCCTGGACCACAGATGCGTTTGCTTTAGAGGCGAGAGATAATGCAAGGAACCATCACCTAAATAGTCTTTTACATCTGCCTTTTTTGCCTGAGCTTCCGGTAAGTTAAACAGAGAGTGCAAGAGCATTGCAACGACTGAAGTTCCACTTAGGATCAAGGAGGAAGATTGAAACTTGGAATGAGTCATACTTCTGCATGGATAGACAAAGCTAGTTTCCCCAAAACAAGGTTTCAACAAACTGTCAAATAGCCTGGTTAAAGAAAATAAATCTGCTCAAATAATTGTAATGCTTTAATTAGTTCAGCACTTGAAAGATGTCAAGTTTTCACTTGCAGGACCAGCAGCTTATGTGCACACCATCAATCTCTCTGCAAATCTGTTTAAAAAGAGCTCTTTTCACCAGACAAGTGGTGATGAAATCAGTGTGGCTTTGCCAAACAACTCCACTGCAGCAGGGGCTGCTCCCTCCCTGGGACCACCACGCTGGGCTGGCAGCTCCCCATTCCAGCACAGGCAGCTGCAAGCACAGGGGCTGCATCCAACAATGAAAGCCATCTGGGAACCCAGGCTCCTCAGGGAGCTGAATGCTTAATTTGGGTACACAGATGCACAGGGATTTCAGCCGCTAATTAAGAGGCACAAGCGCCATTTCTGTTCAGCCTGCTACGCCGGGTAACACGAGCGATGCCGGGCAGCTGAGCTTTCATACGGTCACGTGGCTTTTGCAGAGCAAAGAAAGCCCTGTTGTGCAGGGAGCAACAAAAAACAAAAAAGAAAGGCTGTAGCAGTTCGAGGGAAAAACGTGAGGTAAGTCCTTGGGCAAATCTTGGTTTGCTCCACTTTGGATGTAAATTACTCTGTTGCTCTGGTTTGAACTGCCTTTGTAGGCAATGAAGCAGGTTAAGTGTGTCCGTGGTACAAGAGAGCTGGCTATGAGATGCCACAAGCATTGCATTCAACAATGGACATAGAATCACAGAATCACAGAATGGCCTGGGTTGAAAAGGACCTCAAAGATCATCTAGCTTCAACCCCCTGCTGAGTGCAGGGTCGCCAACCACTAGACCAGGCTGCCTAGAGCCACATCCAGCCTGGCCTTGAATGCCTCCAGGGACGGGGCATCCACAACCTCCTTGGGCAATCTATTCCAAGACATTAGTGACCGTGGGTTCTCTCCATCCCTCGAGGTGGGAAGGAGTCCCTTCTTCCTAGCCAGCCTCAGAGGGCTTTGGTTTGTCTTCATGCAAAGAAATCCATAAAGGCGAAGACTCAGCGAGATGCTCCCAACAACCAGCAGGAGGAAGCTTCTGGCTGGGCTGACCGCTCAGGTCAGGAAGGCTTCCATGAAGAGCTCAAATGTGAAACCTTGAGATGGAGAGATTCTCTTCCTCTCACTTGTGCCCATCCCAGGTTTTGTTGTTGTTGTTGTTACTGACTTAATTATTCATTACAAAGAAAAGTTTAAAAGGAAATTGGTTTAAGCTTTGTAGTCTGCAGCTTGCAGCCCTCCACCAACACAGCCTGAAGTGCAGTGAGCTCTGTATTATCACCAAACTGACGGGCATTCAGCGGCTGCACACAGACAACTCAGCCTCCTGTTCAAGATGTGGAATGGTTTCTGTTATTCAGGGCTCAGGACCCAACAATGCTGCCATCTGGCCAGCTTAATCCCAAAGGACTGAAAGTCAGCCCGCACAAAACTACTGTCAAGAAATTCCTGTAATTAACCTAATTAGTAGATAACTGCTTTAACCCACCGGAACAGCTCCATGTTATCTTTCTGCTATTACAAATCTTTTCCACTGGCTTAAATAATTGCATTGAAGCAACAGATGCCTCAGCTGGCACTCCTTCCCTGCCTTTGCAAAACTGTGATCAAACTTCTTGAAACAAACTTCTACAAAATCAGATTCAAATTCTGAAGCCTTCCGCTCAGAGGAACCATAGAATGATAGGGAAGAGAAATAACAGAGAAGAAATATGTAAATAATATAAAAAAGGCACAGGAATTTCATATCCACCCTACTTCAGAGCTGAGGTTTTTAGAAACTTTGCATGAAAGGTTTTATTTTTGTTGCTGCTGGTTTTTTGTTTTCATTAAAACAACTGAAGTACAACACCTCTTAGGGAACTTTTCCCTGGGCAGTTGAAGAAAATTAGACCACGGGATCTCTGAAAAACGTCACCTCAAGTTTTCACAAATTCCATCCCATCGCTTCACTAACCCTCACAAACTTCCCAATGCTATGCAAGATGGATCCGATTCAGTTTGTTCCCCTAGGAATCTGTATCAGTTTAACACATTACTAACACACACAGTACGTGATGACATTAAGCAGCCACAAATTAACAGAGCAAAGCCCCTCCACTCGGTGCATTAATAGCTGTGTGGCTGAAGTTTGTTTGTTGTAAATTCACTCCATCGAAATTTTCTGAGAAAAACCAAACTGATAAAACTTTCATCTTCAGAAACATCAAGCAAGCCAAATTTTAATTCTTTACAGATTCTTTCAAGTAACTGCAGAGTAGAGCATGGGAACTGAGTCTGGTTACTTACGATATTGTTGGATGAGAACTAGGCAACGTTTTGGAAGGTGCGTCATACTGCTCTGTAAATCAAAAACGAAGCGGTTGGTTTTGCTTGCCCCATGTGAACCATATTTTACCTTATGGGCTTCGGGTGTCAGATTAGAAAGTCACTCTCTTCCAGGGTGTAATCGTTTGCCAGTGGGATTATTCACCATCCCAAACGGGATTTCCTAACAGAATTCCTAACAGAACACTGTTTGTTCTCTGCTGAACTGCTGCCTTAATTTCCAGGTAAGTAACGAACACAATCTCCAAAGCATTATCTAAATTCCTTAGTATTCAGCCAAGCCCAGGAAACTGTGCTCCTTAATCAAGGCGAACATCTGATATTCTCCCCAGTGTTTAACTTAACACACAAAGCTATCTGCCAGCTCATACATATCACTGTGTGTTATTTGGACTTCTACTTACTGTGGTTCTGTGCTACAGATGTGACGTGCTGCGATTCCTGGAAAGAAAAGACAAAGCAAAAAGTTGAGAATAAAACAAGCAGCTCTCACTTAATAGCTACATATCAGTGATTTCAGTGTGTTATAAAAGCCTGCCTTGCCAAAGTTTGCCTTTGAGCTGCCTATGAGTTTCAGCATGGACAAATTGCCATGTGCTACCGCCATCAGGAATGCGCTGCTGGCGCCTTCATGGTCTGTGCCTTTATGAAGAAATATAGAACATTTTAGCAGAGCTGCCAAATATTTCTGTTTAATGGAGGCATCGAATATTGTTGTTGAAAATAAAGACGAAACCTTTTTTTGTGTTGCAACAGAGACACGATGCTGAACATTTTTCTGCACAGCAGTCACAACTAGAGCCATTGTGCTTTAATTTATCAGGCTTCTACAAAAGAGAAACTCTCCTGTCAGCCTTTATCTATGAAAGGTAGATGAAAATCAGATGGAAGCACGTGCCAGGGCTGAGAAACCCCCCTGATCTATCAAAAGGTCTGGGAAAAGAGGCTGCTTTACCTTTGTTGGAAAGGGGAATTTGGAGGGCTCTGCAGCACTTGGCGTGTGAATAGCTGTCAAGAGAGGCGGCCATGAGTGTGTCATTTCCTGGAAAGAGATGGAGAAAAGCAGAATGCAGTACTTCCACTGATACATACAGGTGAATTTTTAAGCTTAAGACCTGCAAGGCTCTACCCAAAGTCCTTGTGGACACTAGAGATAGTGTGGTGTGGCGAGAAGCCCTCCTTTGGGCAGAGCACCCACCCTAGGGAGAGGGCTCGCCTCCTGCAAGCACACCTGCATAGCCCAAGCTGTACCACACAGTTTGCCTGAGGGCTAGAAAGAAAATGTGTGGGGAACACGTTGTGCAAAGCGCATCTTGTACCTTTGGCAGCAAGTACATCAACCGCAGCATTAAAATCTCTACTGGGCTGGAATTTGCAGATGCCTTTTTTTCATCAAGGCACAATTAAGAAAGCTCAGAAGTGTCTCCAGGTTCCTTATCAATTAGGAATAGCGTAAGGCATGACAATTTATAGGGAAATAAACCCACACTGCTACTCTTGGCTCTACAAGCAGAGTTGGGAGAAATCTAGAGGGACTTTTGTGCACGAATGAGGAGCAGCTTGCATGGATGCTGTGTAGCCACCTGGGCACAGAACTAGCATCCCGAGCCAGCGGGGGGCTCATGGACCCAGCTCTCCATCAGCAGCCCTGGCTCAACCCAGGAGCAGCTCTTCAGCTTCAGGTGACATGTCCCAGGATGCAAGAAGCTGCAGTAGGTGACATGTCCTGGGACGCACCACGCTGCATGACATTACATGCAGGCAGGAAGCCTGGTGCTGCACCTCCAGCTGTATCTGGATTTGGTGGCTTTCCTTCTCTGCAGTGTACCCAAAGACTCACTTCTTCTGGCTGATGAACTGCAGCACAGCAGGGTTTCTGTTCACCTATTTTAATGCGGGAAAAACAGAGTTAAGCACAGAGATCTGGTATTTCAGAGCACCTACCTTCAAAATTTCTTCAACACACTGGCTATCACTGGGCAAGGTTTGCTACAAAAAAAAAGAGCAAAGAAAAATGAGTTTGTTTTTATCAACTGACATAAGACGTGCACTCATCAAATGTTTGCTTACCACTGATTCTATAAACTTCATGGAAATCCATTTAAAAAACACCAGAAAGAAGTTAGAGGCCACCAGAAGGGTCAGCCACTAAGATTCTCTGCATTTCGTGACTTGCCTCCTTATTTCTATGCACCCATATGCACTCAGCCAACAAAGAAATGAAAGCACTAAGCTTCAAAAAGCAAATTAGAAGTGGCCTTTATGTGGAGACATTGTGCACCAGGTCCTTGTGTCCCAGAACACCATAGAATTGAATCACAGAACAGCTTGGATTGGAAGGGATCCCAAGGATCACCAGGTTGCAAGCCCCCTGCCACAGGCACGGCCACCAACCTCCAGATGTGGTACTAGATCAGGTTGCCCAGGACCCCATCCAGCCTGGCCTTGAAAACCTTCAGACACAAGGCATTCACAATGGCTCTTGGGCAGCCTGTGCCAGCACCTCACCACCCTCTTGTGAAAAACCTCCCACTGACATCTAATCTAAATCTTCCCTCTGTTAGTTTAAAACCATTCCCCCTTGTCCTATCACTGTCTACCCATGTAAAAAGTTGATTTCCCTCATGTTCATAAACTCCCTTTAAATATTGGAAGGCCATAATGAGGTCTCCCCACAGCCTTCTCTTCTCCAGACTGAACAAGCCCAGCTTCTTCAGCTCATCTTCACAGGAGAGGTGCTCCAGCTCTTGGATCATCTTTGTGCTCCTCTTCTGGACCCTCTCCAACAGCTCCACACCTTTCCTGTACTGGGGGCCCCAGACCTGGAGGCAGTACTCCAGGTGGGACCTCATCAGGGCAGAGTAGAGAGGGACAATCCCTTCCCTTTCCCAGCTAGCCACCCCTCTGTTGATGCAGCCCAGGATACCATTGGCCTTCTGGCTGTAAGAGCACACTGCTGGCTCACATTAAGTTTTTCACCTACCAGGACCCCTAAGTCCTTCTCAGCAAGGCTACTCTCAAGAAGTTCTTCACCCAGTCTGTGTACGTATCTGGGATTCCCTCAAACCAAGTGCAAAACCTTGCACTTTGCTTTCTTGAACCTCATTAGGTTCACATGGGCCCACCTGTCAAGTTTATCTAGGTCCCTCTGGATGGCATCCCTTCCTTCTGCCCTTCAATATTATAACTGCAAAGGCAATACAGCTGTAATGCTGCACTTCAGAATAGCACCTTGGAGCCACCACCATTCACTATGCTTCTTTGTTTCCTGACTTTACCACTACAACCCCTAGCAGAAAAGTTCACCAATATTAATGCCTAAAAAATACCATTGGGTTCCCACCTAGAGCTGCTTCTCGATTAATATTGTATTTTAATACAAATATTTACCCTCACATTTATTTTTGCCTGACAACCACACAGGCTTTCACCACATGAATGCAGTGAAGAACACCAGACACCAGGGTTGTACTCCAAGGATGCTCTCATGTTCTGCGTCACAAAACAGGCTGGAATGCATCCATCAGGCTACCAGCAGAGCCTGCTCTGGAAGCCTGCGCGATTTTGCAGAACACAAAGGGAAAGCACTGCTATCACAACTCCAGCAGTAGAAAAAAGACCACTGCAAACCACGGGAGAACAGACGGCACATAGGAACCACTGCTGCTGGCAAGAAGCAAAGAAAAGCAACCAGGCTGCAGCAAGTAAAAGGAGCACAGGAAGGCTGCTAACACATGATTTTCCTCTCATCCCTTTCAAGCTGAGGAATTGTTATTGAGGGGTTTTGTTATTTACATTTTTATAAGTTCATACAAAATTACTGGAGTTTTTAAGAAGAAAAATAAAGAATTTGACCTAAAAGCTGCCGAGATGATTAAGTCTTTGCACTATTTCCTATAAGCTACGAATTAAGTTGTAGCAAAATCAAAGATTGCACAGAGACTGAGAAATGAGCTGGATTTTAAGGATGCAACCACCCCTTTCCCAGCTGCAGGATGGGAATACTTGCATAGATCGACGTTTTCCTCGATGCTACTCATCTACAGAGCCCAAAATCATTTATGTGAGGTACTGCCCACTGCAGTGCTCCAGGAGCAGTTTGCATATGGCTTGCCTGCAATCCCAGCATCTTGCACCCCCATGCTCAGCGCACAACACCCAGCAGTACTCCTGCATGAGGCACTCTTTGTGCCTGGAGGAAATAAAAGGTTCTTTAAAGATGTTATGTGCTTTTCTCACTCAGAGATGGGGTCTTCTTCCTAAAGCAAAATCACACGGAGTCATGCAGTGTCAGCGTGTACTCTGCAAAATTTCATTCACAGTCATGGGTAGGAATGTTCTATTGGGGTTAATACACACATATGCCAAAGTATTGTATCAATTACAACAAGGCTATACCAAAATGACCAGATGTTGTAACTGAATAAAGAAGCACCACGAGTTTGGAAATACAAATCATGGGGTACATATTTCAAAAGATTTCAATTTCTTAGTAGACTCAGCTCTAATTGCTAATATAATTCAATCATTTAAGAGCATGTTTTGTTCAGAGTCTGCGCGAATTAGGCTCTTAAAAGCAAATAAATTCTTTGCAAATAAATTCTACTCACTAAGACCAAATCCAAGCGTAGCAAATTTTTAATTCTTTTTTTAAAAAAGTCTGTCCATTAAGATATTTGTTACCAATAGCAGTGAGTACAAAGGATGCTCTGCAGTACCCAAGTGAAGTACTTTCAGAACTTAAGCACTGAGCACCACTTTGAGAACAGAGCACAGGCTTCCCAGACCTCCTCTCTTCGCCATCCCATTCCTGGCCACTCCTGTTTATCTGAGAACACTCAGTACCAGAGTCACAAGCCCCTGGGGCACTCACAGGAGGAAGCAGCTTCCAGGTCACACAGGAGCTGCAGCTGTTGAGCAGGCTGACTTCTGATGTCAACATTATTTTAGCACTAGCGTGGTTTCCCTTGCATGACAACAGTAATTTCGAATGCATGTTTCCTTCACAAACCCTCTGCTGTCAGCTTGAGAAATTATTTGACTGTCAATTCTGATCTTCATCTGAGTTCAGTGAGGAGGCAAGAGAACAGAACTGTACTTGTTAGGATCACTCTTAACTGTGAAGGCCTAGGTACTATTTTTAAACCTTAAGGAAAACATAAGATATATTTCCAAGTGCTTCCAAGCCAAGGAATGCAACCTGGGGGAAAAGAACAGCAGGACAGCCTTTTGCTTGTAAAGGCAACTTTCACTATTGTCTTACAACTGACCTAAATGCAAACAGAGTAGCTCTAGATTTGATGCTCTGGAAGTGAGAGAGCAGAGTGCTTTACGAGTAGCTGTGTCACCGTAAGTCACACACACACATCGATGCAAGGCAGTGTCCCTGGGCTGGATATCAGACACGTGCCATAACTCAGGGCTGCAGCCAGACGTGCCCAGCCACTCTTCCTTAAACATCCTGCTACAAAACCACTGTTTACGTCACTCATTGTTAACTTCCAGCTGTAAAAGTGGTGCCAAAGGCCCTGCTCCTGGGGTCTGGTATCATGATGTGACTGAACACGCACACCGACCGCCGTGTTTATCCCTGCTGCCAACAGCTGTGTCCCTGGCGAAGTTTTCTGCCCCTGTCCTGCTTGTGGCCATACAACCACATGGAAGAGCTCTCCCATTAAAATGCTGTTAGTGCAGAAACGGATTTTCTAAACTTAGCTCTTCAGATAAAGAAAAAGCATTGCTATGCTGTTGCTACTCATTCTAAACTCGAGCAGCCAAAGAGGAAGAATGATTGCCTGAAAAGTTGAAATACCCAATTAGGTACTAATTTATTGCTGGAGTAATAAATGTTCGTCATGAAGATGATGAAAACTGGCTGCAAAAGCTTGGGAGGGAGGGAGATACTGTGGATAATTCAGTCAAGTACCTCTTTGGAACTCAGTCAGAATGAAACAGGAGACCTGACACTCTGAAGCACAGAACACCATGCTGCATGGTACAGCACAGCAAGAACACCACTACTTTCTGGATGTTATTTCAGAAATTAACACACTGGTAGAGTCACGCTTTGGAAACAGTGCAGCACGCCCTCCCGGGTAATACCAGCATGATGCTACGGGGTTGTCCCAGATGCTCTCTGAAGTCACTCATCAGTGACCACGCTCATCACAAACCGGAGAGCTGCCTCACACTTTGGTGTAGCCACATCCTGCTGCTGCATAGGGCAAAGGCACAAGAACTGCTGTGATGCCAGGAGGTAAGAGCACTGCCAGCAGGCTGCTAAAGCACGCATCATTGGGCCCACACAGGAGACACCCACGGAGCATCCCTGAGCTACAAAATGCCCTTCACCTGAGTTCACCGGAATCCACAAAGAGAATTAAAACGTGAAGCGTGATAACCACCTCCCTCCACTTCCACAGCATTAGGAATCACAGCAAAACCAGAAAGCTGCTCAGAGCAGTGTTAGGAGAGTATTAAGGTGATGCCCAACGTAGAAAAAGGAATCTGGAAGAAAATGCATCTCTTGAATAAGATACCAGAGGAATACCATCAAAGTACTTCAGGGGCTCACACCAGGCCAATTCCCTCTCCCCAGCAGCACTGGGGACAGCAGGCTGACCCCTGCCTGCCCCCTGGGCCCCATGCCAGCACTGCATGGCACATCTCCCTTGTCTCATGGTGAGCTCTCTGCCCCCAACAGCCCCACAGGGGTGCAGGTGGGGTGCCCGCAGTCCCAGTCCCCAGCCAGAAGTGAGGTCGCTGTAGCCACCAGCTCAGCACTTACCTCCGTCAGCATCGCTCACTGCCTTCCTACATGGCATGGCAAGGGACATTTCCTGTTTTCACACATCCCCCCATCAGCCCTGATCCGTGTCAGGAGGTTACAGCGTCTTTTGTGCTGGCAGTGGCCGTGCCAGGAAAGAACTTTTAATCTCTTTCCTCGCGCCGAGCTGCGAGCGCCGTGACGCTCCCAGGTACAGCTCCCTTGGCTCCTCTCCGAAAAACGCTCTCTCAAGTGCACGGTTGCTTAGCAATATTTGCCTTCCCCCTGTACGGTTCAAACTGGCAACTTCTGTCCTTTTGGTACTTTGCACCAGTGCAAGAAACGGTGTGGAGAGTTCTGAAATCCACATCAGGTTGGCAGAAGGTGTTCCGCGTCAGCTGCCGCAGCTGCTTTGCTGTGGTGCTGCTGGTTTGTTTCCAGCCTGGGTCAAACACATCGCTTCTTCCAACGGGGAGGCACACAAGGGAAAAATGTCTTTTGCCTCCAGTGGGACTCATCTATTAAATCAAGTACAACGAGTCGCTTTTTCTGTTTACATTACTCTATCTGCAGGCTTTGGCTTGGTTGAAAAAAAAACACCAAAAGAAACAAAATAATGCTGCCACGTAATTTTCCCCTGTCCTCCGGGATTGGGTTTGATTCCTCCTAAGATACTGTGTGTGCAGCAGGTGAGAGAAAACAAAGGATTCCACAAACTCTCAGTGCACCCAAAGCACAGAAGCTGCCCACAACCCTGCACCCAAACTCTGTCAGACTCAAAGTGCTTGCAGCTGCCTGGAGAATGCTGGCTGGGATCAGTGCCTCTCACGGACCAGCAGTACAGCTGGGGATGCTTGACCACGCCAGGAGAAAAAAGAAACACATTTCACGTGAGATTAGAAAGAGCAGTACCTGCTTTCATCTCAGACAGCCACACAGGGCTGTGAAGAAGGCATGGGATCATAGCAGTGAGCAGAGTCCCGTGGTTCCCTCTTCCAAAGATGTGGTGCACACCTTCAAGGACCGCAAGGTCCACGGTGCCCAGCACAAGGTAGTGGTGACACCAAACTTCCACTCCTTCTAACCAAGCTGTAATAAATCCCAATGATGCAAACTCCCCCCAAGCTTCGAAGAGACACTTGTAGCGGGATGGCTGCTCATACGATTCTTCAATACATAAGAAATTGAAGTCATCTCTCGTTGGCTGTGAACCCACGTTGCCAGAAGACCCGGCTGTCACAAGCTCTCAGCCTTCCCATATCACCCTTTTTCACATTATTGCTTAGAACATCGTGCAGCGATGCTCACACGAGCAACACAGAGCTCCTCTCATTATAAGCCCCACACCTGCATGCAAGGAACCCAAGCTGTACTTTCACCTGTTGCTTTTCCCCACAGCAATTCCCTCTCTGAGATGCTGCTATGCAGCCACCGCTGCAGTCCCCGTGCCCCAGCAGCCGGCAGCTCATTTCCCCTTGCAGGCCTTCTGCCCTAACGAGCTGCCTGGCAAAACACAGCAGCTAATGCAGCTGCAGTGCTCGGCCGCAGTTAGCTATGGCTATTTCCATTCCCACAGCAGTTTTTTAATAGGTAGTTCTATGCAATCTGCTCCCTTCACTGAATTGTTGCTTTCCTAAAGTTGCAATCAAAGCAGCTGCAATCGGTCCGCAAAGGCACAAGCAATGACAGCAACGGTTAATCCTTTCAAGCAAGATGGGACTCGTCTCCTAGAGCCAAAAAAAATCCTTCAGAGGTAGGATATGGGCACACAGCCCATAATATCAGAGTTCTAATCCCCTTTTGAGTCATGCCAATGTAAGGGTTCCAACCAGGGAAACTGAAGAAGCCATGTTGCTCGCGACACTTGATCGTAACTCCAGGTTCCCAGCAAGAGCTAACACTTCCTATTAGACAACGCGCTTTAACTGGGAGAGACTGAGCACATGTCCCACTCCACACAGCGCTACTGCCTACGGCTAACGGATCCTGGCCAAGTGCCCAGGAGAAACGTGGAAAGTGAAGTTGTCTTCACGTTAGCTTTGTGCCATATACACACTTCTCCGCTTTCTGTGGGACAGCTGGAGCTTTACTGAGCTGCTTATCAGCCTTACTGCTTTCTCAGAGCACTGCTTCGTGCTCTAGAGCACACTAATAACACCACGCTTTGAGGATAGACTTCATTTCATTTTGATCCCACTTTCTCAGCACTGCATCTGAATGTACTCACTCACCTTCTGAAAACTGTGTGCATTAGTCCACATTGCACAGATGGAGGTTTGGAGATTTTAATCATAACCACAACTGCAGGATATGCATTTTACTGCTTAACTAGGGCATTCCTTCCTCCCAGGGCCTTAAGTGAACATTGAGAATCCAGGAGTAACAACTGTCATTAATGTTTGATCTGTTGTTTTGTAGTCGTGCGTCAACAAAAAGACAAATTTATGCAATGCCTGTGAAGCAAGGAAACCCTTTCAAATCCCATCCAACACCTCTGACCATGAAGTGGGTAGTGGGGAAACACTTAACTTCACGGTGCAAAACAACAAACAAACAAAAGCAAACAAAAAGAACCAAAAAGAGGGGAGAGAAATCAATCTCATCTGTTAAATGAGTTGCTTCTTTCCACTGTGGAGGTGGAAGAGTCATCCCATGACGTCTCATTATAAGGGACAAAAGGAGCTACCTACTATCAATAATAAAACTGTCAGGAAAAAAGAAGCCCGATCTTCCCCAAGCACTAAGTGCTGCACATTTGTTTAGACTCTATGCTCTTAGTAATGCTTCAGGATTCATCAACTCTCTCTCAAAGCAGCCTCGCAGATTTCCTGGCCTTACCGTCAAACCTATTTCCTTTCAGACACCGCTGCCTTTGTAAACGGAAGTAATAGGAAGGGGACAATGTCTGAACTTGAAGTTTTTTTATTCAGAGAAGAGGGGAAATACTGTTGAGTTTCCGTATGCAACTGCAAAGTGAGTCACTGCTGTTATCTGCTGTGGATTCACCCGCTCCGCAGTGGATCTGCTGGTCTGCTCAGACAGGAAGGCTGAACTCCTCAGTGCTGCTAGGAGCGGGAGCTGCCCATAATGAATCCACAGCTGCAGGTGATAGATGCCTTTGAAATTCAATTAACCACAAAACACATGCGAGAAGATGCAGCTTTCCTAAACAACGTCAAGGGAGATCACAGGGAAGAAGCTGTTTTCTGAAAGCAAACAGCCCACCCTCTCACCCCCACTACCCATCTCACACCGCACATCCAGCACAGAGCTTATCCAAGTACTCAACCACGTAATTTAAATTGGAATTAGGGTTTTGTCTAGCACGGAATCATTTCCTGCATTAGTTTCAATTCCCTTTCTATCGTGCTCTTCCCAGGCCACAGACCCAACAGCACTCCCGCCCCTGGAGGGTGTAGGATTTCTGACACACACTGAGCTTCAGAGGTATGTGCTTAATAGAAAGTCAGTGGAAAGAAGTGTCATTCAGCGGACAGCATCATCGCCACCGATGCCTTGTCTCAGCTCAGATTAATGCAGATGCACACACAAGACAACACAAAGATCATGCAGATGTGAAAAAAGATAAGACGGATGTAGAAATGGAGCCAAGAGAGCTGGGAGAGAACAAGGAAGTCACATTTCTGATAAATAAGCATTTTTTTTCTCAGAAGAAAACAAAAAACACAAAAAACAGGCTTTACGAGTACAGTTATAAAGCGCATTTCTGCTTTTGACTTTTGGGTAATGAAGAATGGGTAATGAAGAAGATAAGACTCCACATTGCTTTACTATCCCCCTAGAGTAAAACATCTGGTCAAGCAAATAATGAACTTCAGACCGCACTGCTCTTCCCATTCTGAGTTACGTTACGTTACGCCAAATCAACACTGAAGCAAATACCGTCTCTCAGCATGAAACTATTTTCACAACTTCTTGACAATGTTACATTACCAGCTTCCTGTTTTTCCACAAGAAATTGCCTACAGCTATTCGCAGCTGACCAAAACATCTTCCAACACCCTTTACCAGGAAAAGCAGATGGCATACACCCTATCCTTTTTTATTAGAAAGGCAAAATGCAATTCTAGAAGTGTCTCCACAGGTCTCCTCACCCAAACAGCTCAGAAATCAGCACGAGGAGATCCACATGCCATAGGAAAAGCATAAGGATGAGCACAGTAAAGCTCCCCAAAATGCACACAACAATGCTGTTTTATAAAACATGACATACAAGCAGAGGAGGTATCCCTCTTCCTTGTCCCATCCAGGAGAAAACCAAGGAGACTTCTACCTCAAAATGCACCTTCTAGACATGATAACGTGCACAGCCATCAGAGCTCTGGTAGCCTCTGTTCTTCAATGCCATGCTTTCCCACAGCTGAACCTTGCCAGCAACAAAGTCCTCTGACAATTGCACTCACCTCAGTAGGCTCAGAAGAGATCTTCAATTTGGATAGCTTGGCCTTGGTGTTTGCTTTCAAATCTGAGATGCTTTCATATGGTTCACCATGGTATTCCTCCAGGAGAGGCTTGAGATCCGGTGATTCCACTGGTGCCTGCTCTTGGCCATCCATTGGTCTGACATAGGCAGTTGGTTTCTGCTGCATTGCACTGGTTTTTGATGGCAAAGGTGGGGGAAAGGTTTGAGAGGAAGGCTGAGTGGTGCCAGCCGAGATAACGGCTGAGTTGTCCTGACTTTTACTCTCCCGTGAACCTGCCGCTCGGTCCTGAGGTGATTGAGCGTAGGTCGGCCCACGACATTTGCTGCTGTTCTGTGACCTGGAATTAGTGTGCTGGATGGAATGTAGAGGTGACAGGGGTGCCACTGGAGAAGACAAAGATGGCAGCAACGGGGAAAGCTCCAAAAGAGTGGCCTGTGGCTCAGGAGCATGACCTCCACCAGCAGGACGCCTGTCAGTTCTGTTGTGGTGAGAACCGGCACGACTGTCCGGCCTGCCACGCTTTTGTTCCTGACCTTGGCTCCAGCTGCTGGACAAGCTGTGACTCTTGGCGTGCCAGCCTGGAGCTGGTCCTGTTC
The DNA here is from genome assembly GCF_002078875.1 of Numida meleagris. Classification (NCBI taxonomy): domain Eukaryota; kingdom Metazoa; phylum Chordata; class Aves; order Galliformes; family Numididae; genus Numida; species Numida meleagris. The sequence goes on from NC_034412.1 coordinate 50,977,284, forward strand.
CTGGTTGTGTCTTTTGGTGGGGAGCGTAGTGGCCCGGACGGGGAGGAGCACTGACCGGAGGTCCCATGTGTGGATAGCGAGTTGCATGGTGGAATGAAGACGGTAACGCACGGCTGGTCTTTTCAGGGAAGGATGGGCGATCGGGCTTTCTCTGTGGGATCTGAGGAACGTCGCTCTCTGGTATCCCTACGAGATTCTGATGGCATCTGTCATTAATGAGATCCTGCATGTCATCGTAATTGCCCAGCATGTTCTGAATACGGCTTGACAATTCATCCTCTTTATTAGTCTGAAACAGAAGAACAGAGTGGGAAATGTGAAAAGCACAGAAAGAAACAATCCCATAGATCCAGCTCAAGAAGAGACACCCTTTGGGATCTTATTTTAATCACCACAAGTTAAGCCATCAAGGTCATCTTGTTTCTGCAGGCAGTCTCTGCAAAGCAAATCGGGCTGCTCTTATCAGTATTACTCCCTGAAGCAGACGCTGAAGGCACACCTGTTTTCAACCACAGCTGCAGAGAGATGTGTAGCCAAGCCGCTCGTGAGAACTCTCCCACCAACTCCCAGGCTCCAGGAGGCCCCCAAATGAACACGCCCAACTCAAAGTCCACACTGCATGTTACCACCTGTGGAATTTTAAGCGTGCACACTATTATCCCAAGTTAAGCAGATGAGACCAGCCCCCACCACTACCTTGTACGGCTCAGGAAAGAGTGGGGTGTTCTCAGGGAACTTGTCTTTCTCCTGCAGAGCCTCCTGATTCCGCCTCTGTCTCTCTTGAATACGCAGCAAGTTTCTGTCCTCATTGTACAAGCTTTAGGAAAGAGAGAATGAAAGAGTGGTTAACGTTTCACAGCAGCGTTATCAACAGGTATCTGCTTTGTGCAGAACCCTTTGTTTTCAGACAACTACATCCAGCGCGGCATGTTGAAATGCACAGGTTGGTTACAGGCAATAAATTGTCCATGTCTGGTATTTGCCATACTGCAATGCAATGTAACATACAACATACAGCATGCATCCTTCTCACAGATTTCTACTGCCAACACCATTTATCAAGAAAGGTGGGAAGAAGGAAAATAATCATCCATTTAATGGTGAAAAACAATTTGAGAAGTACTACTCAATACTTCAGTTCTTCACTTGGGAGAAAAATCAATTTCAGAGTTTGAACTTTACTGACTCTAGAAACTGGCTTGAGAACCACTTGGGTACTCACTGCTTACTCAGGAAACCATGTAGTTGCATTCAAAGCCACCGCATAGCCATGTTTAAAAAGAGGGTCTCACGAATTTGGAAAGCCCGAAGCAGGAGCACTCCGTTCTTCCTGAGCCACAAACACACCCCTCTCACTTAATCAGCGTTACATCAAAACAGCAATAAAGCTGCCTCACACACACAACAGGAAGACTCCATGGAAAACCAGACACTGTAAGCTGAAGCTCCGCTGTGAGGCACCACTGCAAAACAAGGGGATCCACTGTTGTAACATTTATGGACACTTGGGAAGAAAAAGCACATTGGCAGAGTATACAGACACAGACATTTCTCTTCTCCTTCACCACCATGCTGCCTCCTGCATGCAGGCAGCTCCTGAGTTATTCTTAGTTTGACTTCTGAAGTGTCCCAGTCTGGCAGGGAATCAGCACATCTTACCCACGGCGATGCCTCCTCAGCCATCACACACTGTCAGCTACTCAAAGTTCAGTTGTCCCTAGAGAAGAGGTCTGAATGCCACACTATGGTTTTCCTGACTCCAAGAGAGCTCTGAAAATGACACTGCCAAGTGGCAAATTTCCATAAATGGAACTGCAGCAAGGAGGTACTTATGCTACTGAGACAGATAAACATATTCAGGGGTTAAACTATGCACATTTAAAATAGTTTCCAACTTTGCAAGAGCTGGATCGTTTCCAAACACGGCAAAACCAGAAGTTTCCAGTAAGCACTATGTACCTCACTTCTGGAAACAACGCGAGTTAAAAAATAAAAAGGAATCACACATCACTGGTTCGGTAAACATACAACCCATCTGCTAAAAACAATATGCAAGAGAAACATTTCCACTGGGCATCTGACGGCATCTCACATGTAAAAAATGTCATACGTATTGTCAGTTTGTTGCACAGTTGCCTTGTGTGTGATGGCAGATGTGCAGAAGACAACAAATTAGGAGGAGTGATAAGGGGAGGTGGAAGAAATTGTGGCTACACCCACCACTCGAAATTGTGTGCAAGTGTTCTCTTAAATGAATGCACTTTGTGTTGACAATATTTTCTAAACATTTCTGTCTGAGTTATCTGGAAAATTTTTACTGAATGAAGCATCACCTTCCAAACATTCCAGGAAGTAAAAAAAGATTCTGTAAATATCCTTTATATAAACTTACAGAAATTCCCTTTAGAGCAAACATGGAAAAGCCCCAGAAGATGATCTAACAGCTAAGACATTCTCCGTTAGCACAAAGTGGACCTCTGAAACCTCCCCTGTACACATCGTGAGATTACGGCCACGTTTTGGGACACGGACACCAACTGCAGAGCACATTTGTTAGATGAGCAGGACTTCACCTGGAGCAGACCCTCTTTCCCCCTGGCCCCCAGCTCACTTCCCACGTGGTTGCAGAAGGCAATGCAATGGGGAGGTCGGACATCTTGCCCCACATTTGCCGGCTTCCCCTGCAGGTTGCATAGCTCTCCTGCAAGAAGAGCTCTCTTTGGACTCACCAGCACCTTCACTGCCCTAACTTTTGCCTGTGGAAGCCGGCACCGAGAACTGGAGACTACTGACAGTGCTCAGCTCCACAACAAAGATCCAACAGGAACACGCATGCAGAGCCAGCTTCCTGCAGATCCCTGAGTCCCTCTCCATCCCATCCACACCAGTGGCAAGAAATACAGTTACAATGACCTCCTCCTCCCGGCGATCCAAGCAGAGATTTGCTGCCACAATCAGACCTGGAAGCGTTTGCACACAATGCACGTTCACTCATTTTGGCCATGTGCCACATAGTTCTGTTTCATCACACGCATACCTCCCAGGGAAAGCAGCGGAGGCACCTTTTGGACATAATCCCATCTCAGGCTGCTATGGGCTTTCTAAACTAGGTTTCTTCACCACCTCCTTCAACAGCAGCTGTTCTCCCAGCCAAGCTTTCCTCTGGCAGCTCTCAGCCATCGTTTTCATCACCGCACAGGCAGCACATAGAGGAAATTAGCAAACGTAAAGGGTATCTGCTTTTTTGCAATTTGACAGCATTACACAGAGCTAAGCTCCTTCCCTCTCTTCATGTCTCCAGATACACATTTTGATTCAGGCTGCCCTGTGGCTATTTCTGTCTGGGTTCACAAGTAAATACCAAGCACTCCGTCATTCACATGCTTGGTTTTGTTTGTTTTCTCCCAGTACTTACTGAACTACTGACAGCGTTGGCTGGCATAGAGGATACACAGATACCGCACTAGCTCTCCCCAAGCAGATTTTGCTGATAAACTTTAGAGATTGCCTCTGCTCCTCAGATCCAGGCCTCCTGCAGACGGGTGACGGCCTCCTGTGGCAGCTCAGCACTGAGAAAGAGCTGTTTAAAATATGCACCTAAACAAGACAAAAGCAGCAGCAGACGCTAAATCTCGTTTTACCTCCCCAGGTGAGAGATTGCTCACCTCTTTTGCCTGGGCAGGAAGACGGAAGAGCCACAAAGTCGAACGAACGCCTCTTGGGGAGCGCTTTCGTGACTGAAAGACTAATTCCTCTCCTCCCAGCAGGCCCGCTCCCGACCACAACAATCTCAGTTACCTTTAAAAGCCTCTAAGGTCACTATTAGAGCACAAAACATCTCTTTACCATCTGTTTTATTGTTCGGTGAGGTACCTGCAGCAGAACTTGAGAACCTGAGATGGAAAGAACAAAAGATCACACCACTATCAACAGCAAATCAAGAGTGAAAAGAGTGATAATCCCTGAACACCAGCATGAGTGCGTGCATATTTCCCTGGCTGACAGATCGCTGAGATGCTGAATCACTTCACAGCTGGGCTCTGCTGCAGAGCAAACAAGTGGAAATTCTGACCAAATTATGTTCCGAATTGCAGAGGAGGGTGAGCCAAACCCACTGAAAAAGGCAAAAATATTCTTATCGGCTTCAAGGAGCTTCATGTCAGGCAATGGGAGAGCATTCTTCAGCTATGCAAAACAGAACTGACCTTGGGTACACGCAAGCAAAGCATCCTCCACTTGGATGCTGCACATCAGCTCACAAGGGTCAGCTTCAGTGCTTTGCCAATGAAAAAAAGAGAAAAACAAAAGCAACAAACCTGAAAAACTCAACTGTTTCGAGTTCCCGAACATTAATTGCAAATTAAAGCACTAGCAGCACATCACTACTTGCACCACAAGTGTGTTTCATCCTCCTTACCACAAGCTCTCCTGGCAATAACACTACATCTATTAAGATAAAATAGAGTGTGCGTACACATACATATGGGAGCAAAAACTGATGGGAAAAGATGCAGAGGAACATCAGTGTGGGATACTGAAAACACCAGCTAAACCCCCGAGGGCTTTTTCTGTTTGTCCACCCAGAAAGATGGCACAGTTTGTCCTTTACATCATGCCCTGTCGTAAGTATCTCACAAGTTCTCGGCTTAGAGCAGGAGAAGCAGAACACTCACAAGCAGTTTAACAGCAGCAATTACAAAAAAAAAAAACACAAACCAAGCCACAAAGCATGACCTTGCAAAATGTTTTCTACCCAAGCCCTGTGCTGTGTCCCCCGCGGATTACGGATATCCTTCTATTTCTGGGCTGGCAAGCATCCAGATTCAGAGCAATCAAGCTGTTTTCCTCAGAGCTTCCGATTACATTCAAACAAAAGGAAAACTCAACACACTTGTAACTTGCATCTCTTGCAGCTGTAATATTTACCAAAACACAACTCTTCTCTATCTGCATCCCAACACCGAGCGCAGCACACTTTGCATGCTGCCTACTGCAGCAGCAAGCCCTCTTAAGACCTTTTCTTTCCCTGAACCCTTCCTTGACCCCCAGCTCGCTTCCCAGCAATAAATTCCTTTTACAAAGCATGTGAAGAGGAGAGGAGGAGGGACGCAGGAGGGAAGGGTGCAGTGATTCGCCATGATGCCTGCTCTTGTGGCTCTGAAAGCAGAGAGATGGGCCACTGCTGCAGGGCTAGTAGGCACGGGGCTTGCAAGTCAAGGCCCTGGGCATAGTGTCAGTCCTGCTCTGTTTCTCCTGACTGCTCCGTGTCACAGCAGTGACTCCCAGCTGACAGCCATCCATCACCTCTGCAGCTCTGTGTGCCTGTCAAGGAACCTCCTCCAGCCCCAGCCTCGCTTTGCAACAGCTGGTGGATCGATTTGCCTTTGGAGTTTTGACCTCTGCAACAAGCAAGCATGCGCATAGATCTCCTGTCCTCACCACAGAAAATGAAGCAAAACAAAAAACAAAAACAAAAAAACAACCCAAACCCCAAATCGTGCTTTGCTCCAGGCAGAAATGGCCAAAAGCTGTATGCTGCCCGCACTGCAGGGTGCAGAGGCCTCTGCCCAACAGCAGAACTGGGGTCTGTAACAGAAGCCATGAAGATGCCAGCGTGCTCCCAAGCTGTTCTCAGAGCCATCACTGTCTCTAATGCAGGTTCAAATGCTGGCGTGTGACTATGAGGCCCATGACACCATTTTCAGAAAATAGCCTGCCGTGGACAGAGAGCTGCCTCTCCTCCTGTCCTGGGTGCTCTCTGCATGAAAACAAAATGAAACTAAAAATGTGTATTTGCTTTATTTGTAATCAGATCTGCTACTGGCCCCAAAAGGAATGACTCCAGCAGCAGGGAAGGGGGTGGGGAAAGGCTAAAAGCAAACACAAGTGACGCTTGCTTCCCTCCGAACATGCAGAACCTCTTCCTCCAAAACATTAAGAGGGAACATTTCCTTTTAGTACAACTGCAGGAAAACATTAATTTATCCAAGTCATTTTGTCATTAAGACAGGCTCTCTTCTGTGATGAGAAGCTGCTGATCAACATTTCCCAAGAGCAAGGGACACGTTCGTGTTTAACTTGGAAAGAAATGCGGACAAAGGCACGGCACAGAACACCACCACGCATGGCCCAGGCAGCTCGCCCCACGAGGTGGAGACACGCAGATCAAAGACAGACATCAAATTCACACTGAACAGCATCCAGCGTGCCTCATCCCAGCCCTCCCTTCCTCTCCTTTATGGAAATGCTGCCACGTTGTGACTTGCTGGACATTATTAAGCTCCTTCTCACATCATCAAACACTGTTTCACAGCACATACACAGTTTGAGCAGAAACAAACGATAAGAGGAAAACACGTGGCAGCAGCGCAACAGATGGCACAGTCAGTCAATTATTTTCCACATCAGCACCATCAACACCGAGTAAAAGATGGAGGCCTCGCAGCCCATCCGCACATCCAGAAGTGTTTATACTGTCTCCACTTAGTTGTCTTTGTTAAGAGCACTTAACCAAGCTGCTGCCTCCTAGGAACCCCAGTACGCTGACGTTAACAGAACGCTGCCAGGAAAGGCGTTAACTAGAAGCTACGCAGGGAACACGAAAGCTGCCATTCTCCATCTAAATGCAAATACACCAGGAGGGCTTCTAGGAAGGTGTGCATGTGTGAAGAGTAATTACAAGGAGAGCAGCAAGGCGTCGGAACTATGATAGATCTAAGACTGTGTTTGATCTGGATGCGCAGGCAAAGGAGGAAATGTGAAAAATGTAAATCACCGGGTAGCACCGATGAAAAATCCTGCCCACCTTGTCACTTAGAGACATTGCTCTGCGTACAGCAGCCTAACTCATCAGGCTCCGGACTTCCCCAAGCCAAGCATGCGGTCCGACCGCCTTCCAGCCCCGCAGGCACTTCTGCCTTCCTGGGTAGGTGAGGGAAGGAGAGGAAAATGCAAGCAGGCAAGAGGAGCCCGTGCCTCTAGTCACTCCAGCGACAAGGATCTTCCTTCCTGTGGCCCCGCATCGCCTGGCTGCTTCTGAGCCCTTGTGTCAGACACTGCGCAGGCTCACAAGCTTTTCAGTAAGGCTTCTTGGAGCACCTCCGGCTTCTCGCTCTCACTTCACAAGCACAAAACAAAGCAATGCCTTTTTGCAGAAGAGCATCACCTGACAACCAGCATGCAAGAATCCAGTTTTTCAAACGAGTGCAAGACTTTCAAGCTGAGAATGCAGTCTATTTGCATTTAATACGGCATCCAGAGAGGGCCACTTCTGATCAAACATTTGCAGCTCTGAGTCCGGACACCTACCAAACAGTGCATAAGAAAAAACAAATGGTTCTGAAACGCTCAGCAACTGCCACGCACCTACTACTCCGCAGAATTAATGCAAGCATGATATGAGGAAAGCATAAGGAAACAAGACAGGAAATAAATCCAGACATTCCTCCATTTTTTTTCTTTTCTCCAGTGACTTTTGAATGTCAGATCATCCTGATTTTAAAAAAAAAAAAACACACGTCAATGGGCAAGGGAGAAATCACCTCTAACGACCATTCTGATTTCCCTGGATAAGGAGGAAGACAATTGGAAAGCACACTTTGATGTTATCCGCGGGCATTCTCCAGGGCTGATGGGGGCCCACCTGGCTCCTCCTTGTCTAAATATTACCACACAGCCCCGATGCAAAGTAAGTTTAAAAGGAAGCGGCCCAGGATCACATCTTACAAGAGAAAGCGTGTGCTTAAGTAACCAGAGGTACCACAGGCACCCAGGGTTGCAGAAGGGCTGCGGTCACAGCACACGGCCTTCCGAACAAGTAACCTGCCTTCCAACTACGCCACTCCAACCAGCGACCCACAGCCTGAATGTGCTAGGGCAGCTAACATAAATTCTCTGTGCTATTATCTCCGCGCCAAATTTGCATTGAAATATTGCTCCAAGTAGCTTTTGTTGTGGCTCAGGCCGATCAATTCATTGGTAACACGCTTATAGGCAGCAAGAGAATGGGGTATTTGCAGCAGCAAACTACCAAGAGGGGAACAAAACAGTGAAATCAGGTTTCTGTTTCCTTACAATGGGCTCCAGAAGAGTGTCTTGCACAAGTAAATCTTGGAGAACTGAGGTTACGTGGGAAAAGCTGCAGCAAAGTAGTATTGGTTAAGAAAGAGCTAAACAGCAGGGATGGAGAAAACCATTTTTTTTCCCTTTTAAATAACAATTTCCCAGACCTATTTCATTCTTTTATTCACACAGCACAAGATTTTGTTTCACACAAATCTCCATCTTACTTGCTTGTAACAAGTGAAGTCATCATTGCTTAGAAATTCTGCCTCTTCAGGCCACCGGGCCGAACATTTTATGCCTGACCTGACACCAGAGTACTCAGAAAAGGAAAGCTCAGCGGTTTGAGGAACTCACTGTTTCCCCATGGCCCCCCAGAAAGCACAAGCAGTAAAAAGATCTTAAGGAAAAAGTAGGTTACAGGGAAAAAAAAAATCTAGATGATACCAATTATTACATATCAGAAAATGTTTCATTATCCACCTGAAGTCACTTTGCAAGGCAAAACAAGGATTTACATCTTACACTCTTTAGTTCTACATCAGTTCTGCCAGCGTATGGAAATGCTTACTGCAGGTGCAAGAAGTCAAATGCAATAAATGTTCAGCTTTAAGGCTACGTTAAGATTATTCAAGCAGATGTGCGTTTTTTGTTCACCGGTTTTCTAGAACTGGCTCCTTAAATGCTATTTAAAAAAATTCCATTGTTCTCCACAGCACCAAAGAAGAACTCCAAAAAGATATATAGGACTCTGCAGCATTTACTGAGCAGCTGCTTTGCCTATCTGCATTTCCCATTCCCTCTGAATGGGAGAACAAAGCTGCACGTTCCACGCTCTCAGTGCTTTGATTTGCCCTGAAACCTACAAATCTGAGTGCTGCAAAGCATCTCACAAGTATGGCTACGTGTAGTTCTGCCTCCTCTGCACCCCTCCAACCTGTTAATACCCTGTGACATGAGCTCTGCGTGCGTCAAAGCCATTCCATACAATTGATGACACCGGTTTGAACAGAAGCAGCACAGGGCTGCAACTAACCTGAGAATTAGGAACAAACAGATGACTGAAGGCCTGAATTATTTCATGCTTTCACTGCAACCAGCAGCAGACAAATTGTGCAGCAAATGAAAAGATTTCCCTGCTCCTCCGAGCTTTCCACTTACATAACAGCAGGTACCACGTAACAGGTTGAACAAGTCTTATCTGCACTGCAAGGACTAAGTAGGAACAGAAGGAGATTAGCAGTGTTTGCAGAAGTAGTCCGCTTATACGCTCAAAAGCCCATTTAAAAACTCTTTCCCGCAGCCTCTGCCAGGTTATAATGATTCCCCAACTACGTCCAAAGTTTTCCATCTCCACACAGAAACATCTGCTCACTTTCCCATGGTTTGCAGCCTGCGTTTGATTGCACCGAGGCACGCACGCTGCCTATCTGGGCACTTCTCCCTCCGTGCTGGAGTTTTACACTGCACTTGGACCGCGCTCTGCTGTCTGCGTAACAAAGCGGCTCATTGTCACTCCCAAGGCTTGGACGGCATTCAAGCCACGCACAGCAATAACCCATGATGGGCTGCATTGGGCAGGTACCGAAGCATACCTAGTAGCACTATTAGCAACTACAAAAAAGCTACAAATATCCCTTCCCCTTCAATTCTGAACAGATCTGTTGAACAGCTCTGAAGCTCATCATTTAAAAAAAGACCATTTTCCTCCTGTCACGCAAACCACTGGCTGGGAACGGTGTGTTTCCCTTGGCACCAGAAGCCAGATAGGAACCAGAGGCCTGCTCAGCCCTACCTGCGTTTGCTGCAGGTGGAGCCATGCGTGCTTGCTCCTCTGCAGCACAGGGCAACTGTGGGAAAGGGGAGCACCGGTGGGAACCAGCAAGGCTGCTTCCAAAATATTTACCTGCCGCCCCGAGCACATACTGACTGATAAGCCCGCTCTGCTCTGGAGAGCACACAGCTGTACAACCAAACATGCTGCCAGATCGATAGTCAGCCTGTTTTACAGCAACACCAAGACATTCTAAGGTCAACGAGCCTTTAAACACAGCCCCTCCGCAGCTGAAAACCCATGCACTGGTTTTCGCAGCCCGCATAGCAGCGCAAGGCACGATTTGTACAGTGAGGCCAAGGGACAATGCATTTTCCAGCTGAAATGGCAAAGCGCTGCATACCAGGAGTTAGCTGCCAGCAACTGGGAAATGTGTTGATTAATGCTTTTTCTGGGTTGCCTCAGGACAGCACATGCATGGGTATCTTGCCACTATTAATTAATCGCTCTTTGTGCATTTATCCTGGTAGAATATAGGTGTCTCAGACAATGACCACAACAAATGAGGCAATCTCTACCTCCAAAAGCACTGATACTGCCTGTTTATTCGCCACGCTTAGCCCGATGCTCAGGTTGGCAGCAAATTACCATTTTTAGCAGCTGAAGTGTTTAGTGTATTTCATTTCATACTCCCCTCCCCTCACCGTCACCCTGCAAGCAGAGCATTCACAACGCAGACAGCCACTGACAGCACTGCAATTAAGAGACTGCTCCGTGAGGTTTTGTGTTTCTACCTGGTTTCACATTTTCTTTAAAACAACTGAGAGCGATGGCAACACAACCACAGGAGTGTGGGGATGTAGTCCAGCAAGGAACAGGCAATGCTTGTGGAAAGGACCCGAGTCGGGCTCCCAAAACTGGGGAGCCACTGGAGACACCAATGTGCAGGACAGCAGGGTTTCTTCACCAAGTCACTGCCCTCTAAGGGACTGCCATCCTTTCCAGAAGGAAGGAAGCCACATCAACCCAGACAATAACTGAAGTGGCTTCATGCCATCTTGCAACTGAGGCTGGAAAACTGCATCAAGGTGCTGCAGGGCAAAGCAGCACCACTGCCCCAGGGGTCCCTCACCCCAGCAAGGCCCATGCATCACCAGTGCACAGTGCAGGAGCTGCCCCTGGGCTCTCCCAGCAGATACTCTGCAGTGAGCATCGGGTCAAATCTCTACGGCTTTTAAATCCTTCTGTGCATGCTGCCAGATTCCTCCTCACCCTCTGCCCATGTCTGCCCAGTATTATGTCTGGTGCCAGGTGCCCAGAGCCTCCCAAACCTCCTGCCCCGAAGCAGCTCACTGCTGGCAGGAGCAGAAAGGAATTGAGAAAAACGGGTTTTGATCCGAATTTCTCCTCTTGGTCTCAAAAGCAGTCCATTACCTTACAACACATGAAGAGGACAGATCAGCTGGAAATGAGCATACACAGATTGCTGCATATAAATGGTCTTTAAAGTTGTGACACTCCAGTAAACACAGCTTCTATCCATAAGCTTCCTTCATCAGAAAGAGAATGCAGAATAGCACATTTTCAAAGGAAGATATTAAAAAAAAAAGAAAACCATTACCTAGATATTTAATCTACATACAGAGACACAGGCCCATAAAGAGATAATTTTCCTGACATCTCCCCAGCTCAGAAGTTGTCTGCTTCTCCATCTGCTCCATGACCACATCCCCTAACCACCAAATGGGAAAAAATAAACAACAGTCCTAGGGTGAGGACCAAAGCAACAGTATGTGACCCCCAAAATGCTGTAAGATTCAGTCCACAAAAGGCCTGAATGACAAATCAATGCTCATTAGATGTAAGAATCAATCCAGATCGTGTCTGGCTTTACAAGCATTACAGGATAGGTTTGGTTTGCTTTAACAAAGCACATGGAAACAGATTTTAATCAATTGCTACTAGCACCAAAACCAGCCTGAAGTAGGCTTGGTTACAATCAGCAGATAACGTGGCAATAACAAACTGCTTTCACTTATTCAAAAATCATGAAGAGGAAGTTCTGGGCTGTCTGCGCTGGCCCTCCAAAAACCGAACACAAAACCTAAGGGCAACTTCAGAGGGAAAACCTCGGTTTTACTGAAAATTGTGTAACATTTTTTCTTCCCCTTTCCTAAGTTAAATTCCTCCTCTCAAACAAGCGGGGCTGCCTTGCACACAAGATGTCTCGAAACCCAGGCTCCTAGCATGGTTTCTTTCTGCACAAGAAGCTGCAGCCTGTAGAGGGTTATTCACAATCCATCCTTAAGGACACCTCTGTGTTCAGAGACGCTTGTTTTATCAGATGAATTCATCTATTGGGTAACTCCTCCTTCAGCGGTTGTTATCAGTGGTTCCTTATTAGGCTAAAGCATTGCTCAATACAAACTCTTGCATCCTGCAAAGAAAGACTAGAAAGTAAAGCTTTTGTTTTCCCCATTGAATAGACTTTGTTTTCATAAGCTACCTATGAAAAGCATGTCACAACTAGATGGCACATCTTCCTATAGCATCATTAGCTTTATTTCAGCTTTCTTACTTGCTAGTTCTTAATTACATTGCACCACCCAACTCATAAACTCTGCCTTTTCCCAGCAGGGAAGAATTTCAGCTGGCCCTTTCCAACATCACATCAGTTTCACCCTGATAGCTTAATGACACTGAAAATTCCCCAAACTGGAAGAATGCAAGACACGGAGCTATTCCTTTGTCAGCATACACTTTAACGGAGAAGGCCAGGGGTGCTGGTGCCATTCTTGTAACAAATATATGGAGTATCGTACACAACATCACTAATGGACCTAAAGCATTTTTTCAAAGGTGAAACATCCAAGTTGCTGAATTTTTCCATGTCAGTCAGTTTAGGAAGTCTTTTGGTCTGTTATTTTTAATGCCTCAGCGTATGAGTAACTGATTTTCATGCAGAAAGGAATGGAAAATAAAAATCTCTGAAGACCACATCTCATTATTACGGCGTCTCCATAAGGAGAAAAGGAGCCTAGTCGTTCTCAGAACAGGACACAGATCTGCCTATTTTTCTTTTCCTCCAGGATCTGGGCAGTTCAATGGAATTTTATTAGTCTCTAGACGAGCCAGGCACTCACTCCTAGGAGTTTCACAAATCCAGTTAGGTAAAGCAAACCTAGTATCAGCGTGCTGAAGCCAGCCCAAGTAAAATGGAGATGGGTTTGCAAACAGATAAAGTTGATAAACTGTGCTCTAAAATCTTGGCGTAGCGACCACATTCCCTCAGCACTAAGAGACCTGTGTGTCTTTTGTCCGCAGAAAGTTACAGAATATCATCCCTTCAATCAAAAATCTGCAGAACTCAAATGCCACGTATAACATCTCCCCGACACACAGCATTTAAACAAATGGAAAATCAGGAGTTTCGGAGATACAGATGCATAAAGCATACTCACAGATAAAAAAAAAAAAAAAACAACACTAAACAACCTCAGATAGACTTCACCTGCCTTTGGAATTGGAAATGGCCCAAACAAGTCTCACAACCAAATGCCACCAATTCACTCACACGCTGACAACACAACGTGATGTTTCACAACAAGGAACAGCGGCTGCACGCAGTATCTTTGCCAAAGGCCGCCCAGCAGGAACAGAGAAGTGAGTGCATTGCTCATGTCAGATCGAGCGAGCCAAGGCAAGAAGCTGCTTTCTCCAACTGGGCACTCGGGGATTTACACACCAGGCACCTTCGTTTCCCCATTTTCAGAGACCATGGGGTTGAGACGGTCAACTTTCCACACTGCCCTTTGCCCCATGGGCCTGCTCCCTGCCTGCTCCACGTGGCTCTGGTGCAGGCATGAAGAAACATGTTCCCGACTGCCAGCTGGGACAGCGCGGCCACAGGCTTACTGGCACTGGGGAACAACGCTTCCTAGAACAGCGTGTGCTGCCGAGGGCGCGGGGACAGGGAGAACCGTGTTGCACCAGAGGGCTTTCCATATGCCAGTAGAATCCCTGCCTGCAACTCCTGCTGTTTTCTCCACAACAGCCTGCTGGGAGAGAGGGTCCTGGGGAAAGAGCTGCAGGCTGGTTCTGAGCCTCTAAACCATTCTGGCAAAGACAGATTAGCTCTGTCGCATTTTTAAGCACAATCTCACAGGCTTCAGAAGCACGAGAATACCGAAAGTAACTCCTTATCAGGTGTCTCCAACTCTTCAAAGGGATAAAAATCCCTTTGCCACTACACATGCAAGTCCTAACATCTGTTAGTATTTGAAACTATAATGCCCACAATTCAGCTTAGGGAAAGGGGGAAAAAAGGAAGAGGCACATGCATTGCTGCTCTCTCTCTCACACACACGCACACACACCAGCTGCTGGACTCCACTGTGCTCATCCCTCAACGGATGCATCATCTGCTGCTTATAGAACACGTAGTGCAGAGCATTCTGAGCAAAAAATGGACACGAATGTAACACTAGCCTGTGCTTCTCACTTTGTCTTATTTATTTTTTTGGATAGTGGCACCTGCTGTACTCTTCCTGTTTAGGTTTTGATGAGGATTTTTCTTTCTTTCTTTCAATTTTTGCAACAAGCACAAAAATAAAGCTTTTTTTTTTTTTTTTTTTTTTTTCCCAATTCTGAGAATGAGTTTTGCTGTTGCCAGAGAGGTTAAACATTAATCGACGGCAACTGATGTTGTCTACCTGGACTTGTGCAAGGCCTTTGACTTGGTCCCCCGCCACATCCTTATCTCTAAACGGGAGAGATATAGATTTGAAGGGTGGATTATTAGGTGGATAAGGAATTGGTTGGATGGTTGCAGCCAGAGGGTTGTGGTCAATGGCTCTATGCCCAGGTGGAGGCCAGTAATGAGTGGTATCCTCCAGGGGTCCAGCTCAGCACCAGTGCTCTTCAACATCTTTATCAATGACACAGATGATGGGATCGAGTGCACCCTGAGAAAGTTTGCTGATGACACCAAGCTGAGTGGTGCAATTGATACAATAGATGGGAGGGACACTATCCCAAGGGACTTGGACAGGCTTGAAAAGCGGGAGATTCAATAAGACCACGTAAAAGGTGCTGCACTTGGGTTGAGGCAATCCCAGGTACAAGTACAGGCTGGGAGAACAGCTCCTTGAGCCCTGCAGAGAAGGACTTGGGGGTTCTGGTGGACAAAAAGCTGGACATGAGCCAGCAGTGTATGTTTGCAGCTAACAGTATCCTGGGCTGCATCAACAGAGGGGTGGCCAGCAGGGAGAGGGAGGTGACTGACCCCCTCTACTCTGCCCCTGTGAGGACCCAGCTGGAGTACTGTGTCCGTGTCCAGCCTGCGTTGATGGAGGCAACCAGCCCACAGCAGGGAGGCTGGAACAAGATGATCATTAAGGTTTCCACCAACCTAAGCCAGTCTATGATAAACCATTTTCTTTGTCAACCTCTCTCTATAAGTTAAAGCAGGGACAGTTTACCCTTAACCTTATGGGTAAGGCTGAAGAAACAACAGTAGCACAAACTTCATGTCGCTGTTACAATAAACTACAACTACAAATGACAGTTCCAAACACTAAAGATACCCATGCCCAGACCAACCCAGAAGACAAACATGCCCATGTGAAGCATGAAACAGCTTAATGAAGTTTGCCTATTGGAACTTGCTGAGGCATCTCATCTTGACAATAACCAAACCAGTGAGGTATTGGGAACTGGAACTGCGCAAGCACCTCCGCCGATGGGGGTTTCTTCCCCAAGCTGTGTGAATGCACAGCTGTGGAAAACCAGTGCTTACCTGCTCCCCATGAAATGTTTTGCTGCAGCAAGGTGCTGCATCTGGGAGGACACCTGCCCCAGCCAGTCCAGCCAGCACTACGTGTGTCTTCATGCTCTCACCATGGCCACAGCCAACTCCATCCAGGAGCCTCAAATGCAGCACACAGCACTGCAGGAGAGATACCTTCACACTGTCTGAAGAGGAAGAGTGCTTTCCCACTGTTTTGAGGCTCCCTACTGAAGAAATAACTCTCTGGTCCCTACACTTATTCACCAGGCAGCAGAACAGCCCCAAGACCCTGCCAACCTGTGTTTCAAGCAGCCCTCAGGAGGAGCAGCATGTTAGCTAAGCCGCCACAGGATCAGGGGATGTTTCATCTTTCAGCTGACAGGTGAGGTTAACACAAGACACTGTTTCAGCCCTTCTTCACCTGCATCAGCTGCCTGGAATGCAGTATCACCAATACTGGCATTTGCCTGTATTGGCAGGACCTGCAGAACAAACACATTATGAAATGTGACTGGAGATCTGGCCCAGAAAGCTGCAAAATGACACAGAGCAAAAACCAAGCTGCATCTTCCTCGGGGAAAAGCCTCAGCACCACTCCCTTCAGAAGAAACTGTTTTGCTGCACTGACAGTGTTTTAAATGCAGACGTAGCTACACAATGTTTGCGCACAACACTTCCTTCTTTTTCCACTGATATGAGAGCCCAGCACTATTCCCTGACTCTCATGGAGTTAGAAGTTGAGATGTGGCTGTTGGGGGGCTTCCTGTTGTCCCCAGCTCTGAAGAAGAGCCAGGTGAGCCAGCAGGGACAACAGCATGACACTGCACAGTGCTCTGACTGTGCTCCTCCACCACCTCCCTGCAGAGGAGACAAAACGGCATTGGTTCTGGAAACCTGCAGCCACACTAATAAGGGGCACATCTAAAGGCAAGTAGTACAGCAATCAGAAATTCTTAGCAACTATAACAACGAAGTGATTATCTATCCAGCGATTTTAAGTAAGGGTGAGAACAGCAGCCTCAGAAGAGCTCAGTTCTTCTCCTGCTCACACTGTCCTGAACACAGCACAAACACCCGACACGGTCCATGCTGCTCGGGGATGCTACGAGCATCAGATCATCTGCATGTTCCAGAAGGGAGCGCGCAGAGCTGCAGCAGCAAGCCTGCAGCTCAGCCAGCAACTGAAGCACAGAACACCCCAGGTTCTGCACAGAACGACGCAGACTGAGGGATGGCTCCTCCACTGACTGCTTCTAGATGTAAGGTGATTACAGCAGCCAGGGGTAAAAGCTGATTCATCTCAAACAGCTAAAACATCCAACTCACCACTCAATCAATTTCAAGATGCACTATTAAAAAAAAAAAAGTTTTGGCATCTACTAGCACATCAGTTTCTCAGTCATCACCACTGCAATTTTTGAAGCGCTGCTGAACAGCAACAGGTGTGTTTTACCTCCTTGATACCCTCACTCTGCCACCTCCAAAACAATGAATCCAAACGCAGTGGGAGCACTGAAAATGAAGGAAGGACGCAGGATTTTCTCATTGCCAAGCCTGCATCCTCCCCAGGTTCACATCCCTTCCCCTAGCTGTGCATATTGAAGCGCACAGCAAGTGAGAAATAGCAAACCCAAGCAGATGGAGGACTGCCCAGAAGGCCTCACGCTGAGTGATACCCAAAACGTTGCAGTGTTGTGTATCATACCACCTCATCGGTGACTTACTGAGCTTGCAGAAATTGACTGCGGGTTGGTTGGTTGGTTTTTTCACAGAAGAAATGCAAAGCCAAAAGGCTCACCCACACCTAGCAGAGAGAACCCTCTGACAAGCTTTAACGAACCAGTTCTGAAGACGCTTGCCCTCTCGTTCCTATGTAGTATAACTCCAGTTACTGAGCGTACGGATCTTTGGTGCTGAATAAAGGCTTTTATGCACTCGTGCAGCACACATCCCTGGCACCACGGCGGGTAACCCTGTTGACCCAAAGGCACGACGAGCACCGAGCTTCCTGGTGAACACCGCTGCTCCGCTGCTCACCCTCGTTCCCACTCCCTTTTAAAACAAGCAACCATAGGATCTTAGCACTGATCTTCAAGCACACAGCGGTTAGTTGCGAGTAAGGGAACACAGAAAGAAGAAGAAAAACCCCTGGAAAACTAAGCCTTGGTGTCTGTGTTCAGCGCTCGCAGCCTCCCCGTACACAGAGGAGCTCAGCTGCTAACGAAGCCATCCACCCCGCAGCAGCCTGTCCTCCCGGCGCTCCGTCGTGCTGTAGCTGGGTCCCCTCACGCCGGCTTTGCCCTGAGAGCCGCGGAGAGCGCCGTGCGGGTGCCCAACTTCGCTGGGGGTGTGCCACCATCTCTCTCCGCGCTGCGGGAGCGGGGCTGGGAGCAGCCGGAGGGCTTCACCTCCTCGGGGAATCCCGGACGCCCCCAACCCCAACAGAGCCGGGTGACCCCAAACCCTCCCACCCCCAGCCAGGTGGCTTCCCCCCCGAGAGCCGGTGACTCTCCCCGAGCCGTGACCCCCGGATCCCCTCGGAGCCGTACCTGGACTGCGCGGCCATGGCGAAGCTCACGCCGCCGACCCCGCCGCCTCCATGGGGCCCTCCCGCAGCCCCACGGCCGCGCTACGCCCCGCAGCGCCTCATCGCTCGCTCTGCCCCGAGCTGCCCGGCCCGGGGTTGGGTTACGCTCATCCGGGCCCTCCTCCGGCCCGCCGCATTCCCCGACGCCACCGAGGGAGCGGCGGCCACCCCCGGCCCGCGGCCCAAAGGGGCGGTGCGGCCGCGGGGCTCCCGGAGGCTCCGTCGCTGTGCGCCCGCCGACGGACGGGGCCGACGCTCGGCCCGCAGCCCCCAGCCGCTACCCCCCAGCCCCCCCCGCCGGGCGCTGTGGTACGGCCCGGCCGCCCGTGGTGAAGGCGTGGGGCGGGCCGAAGGGCTGAGCGGGGGGAGGTGGTAAAAAGAAGGGAAAAACGAAATACCAGCTACCGAAAGGCGTTTGTCTGCGCCTCGCCAGGCTGGAACCTGCTGTTTGTTGGAGAAAATTGTGAAAATTTTATCCTAAAGGGTTTCTTCCTTGTCTCCTGTAATAAACAGACAGACCGCACCACCACGTTATTCCTCTCGGACTTACCAAAGTGCCCACTGTACAGCTGCGCTCAGCATCAGCCGGCCGCAGCCCTCCCCCACCTGCTTTGTATTCACCCACCGGGGATAAAGTTTCCCCCTTTCGAACCCTTGCCTCTGAAAAGTGTGTTCCAAACGAAGGAAACAGTCTCCATGAGGTAAAATGCCAACAAAACTGACCAACAAAACACACTTAGCACTGCAACCTGTCACAAACTGAGGACTGCATCCCTGAAGTGAAGAGCGTTGACAATGCACTATTCCTCAGAAACATCACAGGCAAAGGTTAAGGTTGGATATCAGAAAAAAAAAATCTTAGGAAGAGTGGTGACTGGCACAGGCTGCCCAGGGAGGTGGTGGAGTCACCATCCCTGGGGTTGCTCAGAAACCGTGTGGATGTGGCACTGAGGGACGTGGTCAGCGGGCATGGTGGGGATGGGTTGGTGGTTGGACTTGGTGACCTCAGAGGCCTTTTCCAGCCTTAATGAGTCTGTGATTCATAACTTCACACAGGTGAGCACAATGCAATGTGTTGAGCATGAAGTAGCAATGATTTCAGGTATTGTGCTGAGAGGTGGCCCAAGACAGTGCCTACAGCATTGCTGAGGGTCTCCACTCCATTGGTGAGGGAGAGCAGCATCTCTTGGCTCGACAGAACAACCCCGCCATACCCACAGCAGCCAGCACCCAACTTTTGTTGCAATATTTCAAAAAACATGGATCAAGCACTGCTCAAATGGGAATACAGCATCCCCGACTCAGGAAAAAAATGCAATATGACATTACACCAGTAAATGTATGATGGTCCATTACATTTGTGGGATAAATCCCGGAAGCTTACACTCCTGTCAAACAGTTGAGCAAGCATAAAGGATAAATGCAGTAGATACCACACAACATTAAAATAAGTAGACGTTGGCCTGTAAGCTTTCCTGAAGTATCACATTCGCTGTACAGCACAAGTGCTTGTTTATCCCCAGAAATAGGTCAGCTTCGTGCCCTTACCAACCTTTTCCAAACGTCTCATTATATTGTACCACACTGTGTTTTTTTAAATGGATACACACCCTTACTTTCAGCCTTCAAGAGGTACTGCTCTCTTTTAATTAAAGCGTGTCCTCCCAGCTCTGTTGACAAGAAATCCGTCTCACCGCCATTGTCACTGATGAATCCTCCACATTTGAAGGTGAGAAGGGTCACGCATGCATTGTGATTCCAGGCTGTGATTCCAGGCATGCGAAGCAGCAGAGCTTTTTTTGCAAAGAGAACTTCTGCACCAGGTCAGAAGTCAAAGGCTGCTGCAGATTTGCAGGAGAACCCCTAACAGTGCAGCTCTGGAGCACCTCTAGAAGCCAGTGCCCTCCTGCCTTGCTCCTCCTCATCACCTCTACAGAAGAGCAGAGGCTGCTGCCTGCAGAGGGTTTCATCCCTAAGGAGCTGCTCGTGTTGTGGCAATCCCAAAGCATATACAAACCTGGCAAGGGCTCTATATTCTCCTGTCTTCCTCCAGCCCTAGCTGCAGAAGCAGCTGTGCAACAAACACACTTGTCACTGCTGTAAAGCACAGGCTACACCACCACAAAGCACCGTGTTTCAGAGACTTCAACTTCACGTGTTCAGGGAAAAGGAGATAGATTAATCTTTCCCCTAAACTCCCGCCTCCAACGTACAGCTGGAAAGCAAGTAAAACCCAGAAACCCACACGTACAAGCATGGACAAAAACCAGTTTAACGAGGCAAATCAAGCTGCGTGCTGTGAGCAATGGCAGGAGTCTGGACTAAGCACCTCTCCACAGGCTTCTCTTCATAGCACCTTCTTAAAACTTAGCACTTCCAGATCTCCATCTGGCTGCCAGCAGCACACTCTTGCTGGGCAAAGCATGTGAAGCACTCAGCACCAGGTCTCACCCACGCTGCATGGCTACAGAAGCGACAGGGGAAAGGAAAACCAGCGCAGCACTGAAAAAATGCACAGGGAGGAACATAACCAAAAGGTAGTTTTGGCTTTAAGAACAGAGGACTAGGATGCATGCAGCCAGTCATGAAAAAAAAAAAAGAAAGAAAGAAAGAGAGAAAAAAGGATACAGATGTTAAAAATGAAACATTTCTGAGAACTGAGGGGAAAGCAACCCTTTGTGCTTCAGTATTTAAATTAAAGGAAACAGACTTTGAAAAAGAAACCACCTTCTCCCACGAATGAGACCGCACTGGAGGCTGTACCCGATGAGATTTTGGCAGCCATCAGGAGGAATTTCCATTATCTCCCCAGGCACTACTGACTTATCATTGTTAATGTCTTCAAATGTTCCATCACCAGTAAGAACTCTCACAAACAGTTAAAGTCAGAGAGAGGTTTATAGTCCTTGTTGGCTTTGGCACTGGAACTGTCAGAAACCACACTGTGCAAGGGTGTTAAATATCCTGATTTATATTCCAATTGAATCAAGATAACATCTATGTACAGAACACAATGTACCCTTCAGATTCACTACAGCTGTCAGATTCATTTTGCAGCAATATCCAATCCCCAGATGAGACAGAGAGGTATGTAGGACACCAAGAAACTAAATGCTTGTGATTTTGGTTTGTTTTTGACCGGGCTGTTATGCATTATATTTCAACCAGAATTCCAGAAAGTGGATTTTTTTAACCAATTCTTTGTCGTTACATTGACAACTAAATATATATATATATTTATATACACAAATCCCTATTTTGGAGAATGGCAGCAGAGGAAGTGCAGCAGCATGGTTTGAATGTCTCCCCAGTACCTGGGTCTCTGCTCACCCATGCCTTTCCCCTGTGCAGCAGTCACTCTCTTTTCATGCCTCAGGACAGCATAACAGGGGAAAAGAACACAGATCTCTGCTATGAGGGTAAAACATACTGGCAGTCAAAGAGAGGCACACTGGAAAAGTAATGGAAACTGCAGGAAAGTGACTCCAAAAAAACAGTGTTGCAGGTTCAGCATTTAAGGAAAACTCTTCTGCCCCACCCAATCACTGTGATGCTTGCACTGAGTTTTCTACTTTTAGTTACTCTTTTTAAAAAAAAAAAAAATCTAAAAATTAGTCCCAGCACCCAGGAAGACAGAAGCACACCAAATTAATTCCTACCTATCATCTGGGATGGTCTCTTTGCCTGGAGATGCCATTGCTGTGTTTCTGCAGTCAGCTCATCTGGAAGAGAAAAAACAGATACTGAACATCTCCTTTTGCAAAACAATAGCACATTGTACCCAGCTGATGCCACCCAAGCTTTGCTTGAACAGTTGAAGACCAACCCAGGAACATCCTTCCTCGAGGTCTGAACAGAGACGGAAATGGGAGAGTTAAAGAAGCAAATGTGAAGTGTATTCAGGTTCCAAAGCAGCAAGTCATGACAATGTTGTGATGTCCAAAATGTTCGTCATACTGACCAGAAAATGAAATCTGAATGCATATTTTCTTTCTCTCTCTCT
Source organism: Numida meleagris (assembly GCF_002078875.1). NCBI lineage: Eukaryota > Metazoa > Chordata > Aves > Galliformes > Numididae > Numida > Numida meleagris. Next base: position 50,999,497 of record NC_034412.1, read on the forward strand.
GTGTTCTGCATTTAAATTTGGATTTGTGTTACATCCGAAATCTGTTTTAAATTAATTCTCCAAAACCATTTGGAGGCACAATCCTCATCCTCCCCTTGCAGATATTTTCTGAATTGTGTGAATCCGTCGATTCTCCTCAGCAGCCTAAATCTTCTTCAATAGACTCATACAATCATTGAGGCTGGAAAAGGCCTCTAAGATCATCTAGTCCTACAGTCCATCTGCCACCAACGTTGCCCACTAACCCATGTTCCTTAGTACCACTTCTCCACGGTTCTTGAACACCTCCAGGGATGGTGACTCCACCACCCCCCTGGGCAGCCTGTGCCAATGTCTCACCACTCTTACCGAGAAGAAATTTTTTCTAATATCCAACCTGAACTTCCTTTGGTACAACTTGAGTTTCAGTGATATTCAGGATGACGGTGTGAAATACTGCCCAACAGAAAGGTGAGATGTAACCTATTGAATGGATGCTTACCCCAAGCAGCAAATCATCTCTTTTTTTTTTTTTGCAACAGGTGAGGCTGACAGCTTCCTCCACAATCCCTAATACACAGGCTGAGGCACAATCTGTGCATCAAAACCACTTGTAGGTTAAGAGACTGAATTCTGGACAAGCTTATAAATACTGGGCTGTTCCTGTAAGTGCTTCTGTTGGTTTCAAAGGGACCTTTTAGAGCCACAAGCATCCGTCACTATGGGCTCAGCCAAGAGTGTGCCAACCCAGGCTATGTCTCCAAGCTCTGCTGTTGAATTTAAGAATAAACGTGCCATGAAGGCACTCCCTTTAGACACCCATGCTGCCTGCTGGTGAGTGGAAACATTTGTGGAAAGGAAAAAACAGTATTAGAAAAAAATACAGCTATAGATGAAAAGGTAACACAGAAAAATTAATTCAAAGCCTAAGCATTCCGGAAACAAGGGGGAAACAGAATGGGAAGGATGTTGCAGTAGCTATTGCAAGAGACTGCCTCTTATGCCACTCTAACGGCAGCCTAAAGTCATAGAGCTATAGAATCCCAGAACCATTTGCGTTGGAAGAGACCTTTAAAGGCCATCTGATCCACCTCCCCTGCAATGAACAGAGACACCTACAGCTTTCCTCTTTGATGTCAATCAAACTAGCTGGGTAATTTAATTAGGATGGCTTTTCTTGTTCCGAAATCAACTATTTTATTACCAGTGCTTTTTGCTTAAAAGCCATAAAACTGTTTATTTCCTCACTCATTTTCAGCAATGCACACTGCCTCCTGCCCTGATGCTTCAGGGATGCCAGAATGCCAACCTTTTTTTTCCTCCACAATTGATCAGGAAGCAGAAAAGATTGGTAGAAATCACTTTTCAGGTAGCACAAATGCTAGCCATTTTTGCAAATGTTTTCCAGTTCTTTGTTTTGTTCTTCAAGAATCAATAAAAAAAGATAGAAAATAGAAATTAATGCCTGTGCACATGTATTCAACCAGCTAATTTGTCTTCCAAAAACACTGACACCAACAGTGATGCACAAATGAGCTAACGTGACAGGAGACAGACTGAGTTTGCTGCATGGGAGAAGGTCACATTTTTATTATTTTCTTCCAAAGTCTTAAAAATAGCAGTTCTGATACTACTTCCAATAAACTATAACTCTTCAGTAAGAAAAGGAAAAGTTAGCACTCCATGTCAGGGCATCTGCGACATACTATAAACGAACCCTGGTGGAAGATGAAATAAATGCAAGCAGCCTGCCCCATAGTGATGCTGCAGGAGGAGGCAGCTGAGAGGGGCAGCTCATCTGCTGCCTGCCTTGTACACTGGTGAGCCAAGCTCAGGTTAACCACTTGGGTACAGATTAATCAATAAATTAATTAAAACTGGGGCAATGCAGAGCTGCTGGGGGATGGAGGAATTGTCCCCATCTGCCACCAGCCCTCGGCGAGCCATCCATACCTCCTGATCCACGGGGCTGATGCCAAGGGGGTACAGTCATGACTCAAGTGCCAGCACCTCTGCCGAAGTCCAGACTTTTCCCTAAGTAACATAAAATAAAGTATTCAAAAGCTTCTAGATTTCTCATCACTACTCCAGCAACATGCAGGATTGCCTTGTGGCTGCCTGGATGATTAATGTGAAATCCCAGCTTCTTAACCAAACACAACCTGAGGTAAGGTCATCTCCAACAGACCACCTCCTACCAATTAGCAGCTAACCAGAACCATAAGCAAAGAAACATTTTCAGCACATGACTTCCACCAGCCTACGAGAGAACTCCCTCAGTGCCCACACGTGCACCACACAGTTGCTGACAGACCATCTAAACACCTGTGCCATACCCTCCAGTCATCTTCAGATGTACATGCATCCTGTACATGGGAGAGAAACCGCATGTAGGGAAACTATTTCCACAGCATTACCCTCTGCACATGGCTTCCTGGGGGCCCTCTGGTTGGATTAAACAGCTCAAAGCCATTAACTCAACGAGATATGAAATTCATCTCATCACAGAGCCTGCCCTAAACCTACTTCACCACGAAGCAATACTGAGGCCCTTTGCTTACGTTAGCACATGACTGTGAGGCCATAGTGTGCAGGTGCCGACTTTCAGGAAATAAAACAGCAAAACTCCACCACAAAGTCCTACAGTGAGGAAGGCAACAACGAAAACCACTGCTGTTTCAGCAGAGAAATATTCCCATACTCCATACAAATGATAATAAAAATGGCCTTACCCACAAACTGCGTGGTGTGGTGACTTCTAGCAGAGAAGAACAATCCGTGGTATCGAGCTCGCTGAGAAGTCAATAGTTCAAGCTGTAGCAGCAATTTTCTCTCCTAAAAGGAAATAAGAGAAAACAATGAGTGCTGAAGACCTGCCAGGAGTCACTGGGTTGAGTGTCCCATATCCTCTGTACCGTGTGCACAGAGATTGAGGTCAGAGATACTGTCTCTGATACTGTGAACGAGAACCAGGGGATGGCACAGCACAGGGAAGGCTGCAGCCATCTCCGAGCCACCTAGGAGAGCAGTACTTAAGGGAATGGTGAACTTGTGATGCTGACCTGCTCTAGGGATGGATTTTGCCTCATGTATCAGAAATGCAGGCCCAAATTTGAGAAGGCTGAACCCAGCGCTTAGAATTTTTTGAAGCCTTAACTTTCAAGTGAGCTGTGTGAATGTGAGGGCCGTGGGGATGGAGGTATAAGGCCACAAGTACCTTCAGGTTGGGCCTGCAGAAATGGCACAGGGATGCCAGGAACCGGCTGTCAACGAAGGCGTTGCTGGGGCAACGTTCCATCATTAGATACCTTACCCAAAATGTACTGCCCGACCTGCTCCATTTCTGCACACAGTTCATCCTGGAGCTGATCACAGAGCAGTTCATCTTCACTTTACCTTTTCCATTGAGAGCCATCCACCAGCACTGAAATCAGCAGCAAAAGGGCACAATTGTTGGCAGCATGGGAACCTGAGGGGACTTTTGCACTTGCAGTATTTAAAAAAAATCGATGGATCCACATTTGTTTCTTCATCAGTGTTCTCCCAGACAAATTTGCCATGTCCCAGTCACTACCATCCACTGCACACATGGTCTCTTCATTCTTGCAGTCCTCAGAAATCCACCTTTGCCCCTAATGCAGCCCCAGTTCTGAACTGTAAGCACATTACTTCACGTATTGATCTGTAGCATGACTGATTTTTGCCCATAAACTGTATTTTGCTCAGAAAGTCTCCAGTTACTTCCAAGGCACCGGAGAGTCTAAATATTGAATCATTCGCAGTCATTACATGATTGGTATTTTCTGATTCTTTCATACAAAAATTAAACAACAATTTTGATTTTCCCTGGCTATAGCATCCAAATGAGAGGGGACAGCAAGCAATCTGGGAAAAAACACATGCGACAAACAGAAAAAGAAAAAAGATGTATTTTCTACTTGGAAGCTGGAAAAAAAAGATCTGAACTATTTTTTCCATTTACAAACATTTCTCCTAATGTTCTAGAGACCATTGCCAGGAAAGGGCTGGGTAGTAAATGGATTTTAACTTCAGGAGCCTAATAAAACTCTCTTCTGGCCTTTTTCACTGCTTTTTTTCCATATTTTTTCCTCTTCTCCTTGCTCTAACACAGGCATTCTAGATGAAAAGAGGCTGAGGCAGCCCACCGGGTTCTCATCAGCTCTCTGAGCCTCTAACCAAACCTAGAGGTCAGTTTCCCTTTTATGCGTCTGGAAAACATAAGAGCCACATTGAAGCTGAGATTAGAAAGTTTATTCACTCTTCTCTTGCTGGTGGTCTTCAGAATCAGATAAACAAACAAAAAAGAGTTAAGCTGGATACCAAGCAGCAAGGCTCTTCCAAGCCAGTAGGAACTCATTCTGTAGGTGGGCACTGGCAAAGGAATCAATTTAATGAAGTTTTGTCACATCTACAAAAGCAAACTTCATTAGGAGCAGACTGTAGAATACAATTTACACAGAAAGAGGACAGGCTCAGGCTCTGCTTTACACTGATCTGCATATGAATGTTGGGCTTGGACTCCAACATCCCTTTGTGTACTACTGGAAACACCCCAGGCCGCATGGAGCCAGCTTCTGAAGAACTGGGGAAGGGCAAGATGACAGTGGGTCCAGACATTCCCAGCAGACACGCTGTTGTGCTGCGGGGAGTTGTGACTGCAGAGAGAGGCCTAGTCCCACCAAGAGGCAGTACTGCCTGCTTTCTGAAGCCTCACAGGGACGTTCTGAATGATGCCTTCAAACCTGATTCATTGGAAGAGACTCTGCTGTATTGGCCCCTCACACGCAACAACACAGACTGCAATCTCGAAACAGTCACTTGGCAGCTGTAAAACATGCACACTAAATAATGAGCTCAAGTGGTGTCTCATGGCTGATCCCGCAATGTCAAAGAAAAAGATGTTATAAATGGAAACATAGCAAAAACACTCTGAAAATCTCTGGATGCTATTGACGAAATGAATTCTGTCATCACCGTAATCCAGTAGGGACATCAGAGCATAACGTATGACCCACTGTAAGTTGAAGTCTGACCCAGGTCTACTGCAGTTCCACCAGAAGCCTCATGCAGAAAGCAGAGGTGCAGTACGAGAGTAAGAAGAGAGATGGACACGGTGCTGAGAAGTGCAGATGTGTTTGCACGTGCCTTATTTGAGTGCCTGGTTCTCAGGCAAGCTCCAGCTCATTCTGCAGACAGCAGACAGTTGGGCACAGCTCAGCTTCTCACCCTTCAAGCGTCCCGAGTTGCCTGAAGCTCAAGCTGTAGCTTTTGGCACGTGTGGAGACTTTGGCACATTTGGTTAAGGCTTGACACTAAACTCAGGCTGAAAAATACACCAGCAGAACAGTTTCTTTTAACAAAAAATAATCATTATTTACACTGAAAATAGTGAGGGAAAGGATGGGAGAAAAAATTACTGCATTTCACTCCGGCCTCAGGCGGCACGGGAAGGCCCTGGCTGCTCGTGGCCTTGTCTCCCAGCATGCCACCGTCACTGACACTGCTTGAGAAGGTGACACAGTAGCTAGAGGAGGGTGAACGCTATCTGGGCTGGAACTGGGACACTGGGAGGCAAAGCATGGTGCTGACTCCAGGTATGGGAAATCATCGGATGCTCTTGGGTACGCTGGCTGAACACAGGCCTGTGAACAGCAAAAAACAGACACTTTAAGATGGTAGTGTTTGCTTCATGTCAGGTCCAAAAAGGAAAAGTATCATTTGTCAAAGGAGAGCTGTAATGAAATACAGCACAGCTTTCTGGAGCTGGAGACTGACAACCAAAGAGAGAGGCTGATGGAATTGTACACACTCTTACACTCAATGCTGAAGGAAACAGGCTGCACAAAGGGAGACCTGAGCGGGGAGCAAAGCCCCACCCCTGTTCTGGTGAGTACAGAGCCTTTCAGAGGTGAGTTGGAGGTCTGGCTGGCTTCACTCTGTTCTGCATCTCCTGCTCCAGGCTGAAGATGAGCCAGAGAAACCTAGGCCTGGTGTGCACCTAGGCACAGCATCCTGCATTCCAATAGTGATACAGAGGGGCAACCAAGCAAAGACAGAAGGTCTGCATAGAGAGGTGAAGCACTCCTGGAAGTCCGTGGCTAAGGAAAGCATGCACCCCTTACATCTCTACCTTACCACAGGCTTTGAAATTGCAAGGGGAGTGAATAGTTTTCCAGGCTTAGTAGCAGATTTCACTTCACAGAGCAGGAGAGTTAATTCTGCTGTTAATAACTGCAGCACAGGGTACTCTGCCTGGACTGCCTGTTTTCACCCAATTCTCTTCTTAATCATCTAATTAGGTAACATCTGTGAGAATGAGCCTCCTATGAAGATGCTGGTGCTGGAGGAGGTGCTGTGGGTGGTGCAGGTGGCCATGGAGGCACCCCAGAGAGGTGCTTGGCCCTCCCTGCAGCCCCCAGAAAGACCCCCTGAGAAGGGGCAGAGAGTCTGAGGCCCAAGCAGTGAAGCTTCAGACAAAAGCCTTCAGTTGCTGCCATGTGAATGCAGCTGACCGTAAATGAAGGTGTGGGAGGGCTGGGGGAAAGCCAGGTGTGTACCTGCATGAAATACTGCAGGCAGAAATGGGCTTCCCTTTCTCCTTGTGTGTTGCAGCACACCTGGGTGTGGAGAGCTCTTGTTACCACCCTGGATTTTCAGTCTCAACATGGAGCTGTACTGATGGAAGGCCTCACAAATGTATTTCTCTTTCCATGTGTGTACTTTTCTTTCCATGTGCACACTACTTCAGAATTTACTGTTATATGGAGGGTGGGTGCTATATCAAGGATAATTAATGGAAGTATTATTCTGTCTGTTCCTATGCCACGCTAAAACACTGGCATACAGCAGGCAGATCCAACCCATAGCTGTTACAAGCACAGCACGCAGGCTCTTGTTCATCGATGGTGAAAATGCATAGCTAACAGTGGTGGCTGTGTTGAAAAATAGTGTTTTGTAGCTGAGAATTTGCTCTATCAAATAGTGTTCTTGTGCTCTTTGTAACAGAAATAAACAGGAGGCATTACTTTCACAGCAACCTACACATATGCAGCCCAAGACAATTCCTCTTCAGTCCATGTGGCTGAGGCAAGCCCAAAAGTTGGAGACCTATGCAGCAGGAGGACACAGAAACACCCAGATTCACCCAGCAGTGCATTTTAAGTGTATTTTTATTTACAGAGTAGAGATGCCTAATAAGTCATAAAGTTAGACATCTGATAATTCAACTTTATTTTTTTTTTGTAAAAGTATATAAATATATACATGGAACTATCAAGTAAACATTGTTAACTGTGATACTTACAGTAAACATTCACCACTATCCTTATGCTAACAGGCAGCTCTTGAAGCTTAAATACTGATTTAAGAAACCCTCTATAAAGTAGCTCCAACTGTACTAAAAGGCCAAAATATTCTGTTGCCATACACAAGCTTTTAAAAGAGGCCATTAAAATGGCATGGTAATAAAGTTTGCCAGGACAAAAATACTGCTTTATCCCACCCCCTAAGAAACAAATACCCCAGAGCAGCTGCAGAGCTACAGGAGTATTTTAACGTTACTTTTTCTCCTTAAAATATTTTTAATCGAGTACTTAATCACGTATTAAGGAAGCTGCAAAAAAAAAATGCAGCTTTATTAAATATTATTTACTGTTATACAAATATCTCACAGCTGTGTCCATGGGCTGAAGTCACCAGTGGTATGGTATGAGCTCTCCTTTGTCCATACACTATGTACCTTATCTGCAGTGACACAGAGACAGAGATACATAGAGAAAACATTTAACAGCAGTTGAAGAAAAGGACTTTGATAGTGTTGGCGGAACAAAGAACAGGTGAGAGCCTTCGGGTCTCCTCATTTCCTTATTTTAAAAGCACTTCCAGTTCAGGATTTTATTTGCCTCTCTTCTTCATGCTGGAGATGATTCAGGACATACAGGACAACTTGATAGCAGAAGATGTACTGATCCTGAAAGGGGAAGAAGATCAGATTGCATATGAGAAATGCTGCACCGCCTGAGCAACTCACATTCACCTGCACCCCGGAGGTGCACAGCATTTGATATCAATACTATTTCTACAGTAAAATAACGAAAAAGAACCCAAAACCACACAACAGAGAAGTGCACAACCTCATCTTCAAATGAGTACAGGCACTCCCCACAAAAAGGTGTATTTTTTACACATGGCATTGATCTTTTGTGTCGAAACCACTTCAAACAGGGTAAGTATGTTACAAAAGTAGAAGTGAAGGTGGCAAGTGACTTTTCAAGGTCTTTCATCAAGTCCGCTAGTAGAGAACTCTGATTACAGCACAGATTACCTTAAAATGTTAGTAATGCATCTTTGGGAGCTAATGCATGCTTTGGGGTGAGAGTTTTCTGTCTGTTTTTGTAAACTCTAATGAGAGAAGTCCTTCATGTTCAAAAACTGGTGCAGGTCCGAGGTAAGGTTCAGTATCTCTAGATCCAAGTTACTCCCAGAGGTTCGGTTTACTTCTGGCTAAACACCTCCCTCTAAAATGAGACTTCAGGATGGTCTCCAGTGGTTTCAGTGATTCATAGGAGCTACAGTGAAGCTCTCTCTTTAGCATGTAATATATTTTTTTTGCCAAAAAAAAAAAAGCTCAGCTGATTTCCTGTCTAACACAAGCTTTAGAAGAAGAAAACTCCAATTCCAATTTTTACTTTAGCCACAAATTGAAAGAGCGCAGCATGCTTAAAGCCGCGTATATATTTTTTAACTTTAAAATGCATTCTGATACTCAGTGGCATGCATCTGATTTCATTCTCATAACACAGGCGTTGCATCAGAGGGCACAAAGACAATCACTACAGAAAGCTTCCTGGCACATCAGAGTTAGAATCCCAGTGTCTGAAAAGCTGTACCTGGAGACTCACCTCTGTCTGCACCATCCCGTGCCGCTGCAGACGCATTGTGCGCACCAGGTCCGAGATGTCAAACTACCAAAATAAACAGCAGCAAGTTAAATTCTGAAGAAAGACTTATGCGCATGTTCAAAATATCCTCAGTATCACAGCAAGGAGTCCATCCAGGCCCATGAAACATTTAGCAGTGAAACAATTTACAATTCTGTGTGTCCTGCACACCCTTGGTAGGTTACCAGCATGAGCTGCCTCAAGGCAACAAGGATGTGGCTCTTGTTCATCACCATTTTCTTTCTCTGTGCACCTCCACTGGCTCTCTGGACTACTCTTACCAGGAGCTGAGTATGCAGAAAATTGAGTCCTTTGGCCCAACATAACGCAATGCCTTCCATTTCTCCAGGTCTATAAAACTTCTGGACATTTGGTGGGTGCTTCAAAACCCTACTGAGCTAAGCATAGCTCAGCTTCTCTACAAATTCATGGAAGAATTTGCTGTACTGTCCCAATGGTGGACACAAACTTAAGGAAGGTAGCCAGCACCTTCCTCAGTATCACCCTGGAAAGTATATTCCCAGTGGTACTGGAAAAATGTATTGACATACTGCTGTCTCAGGCTGAGGTGTTTGTTCAGTGTGAGTTTGTGATGGCTTCTTTCATCACTCATTTTAAATACAGAAGTAATACTCCCACTGAGCAGAGTTCCTGCAAGTCAGAAGCATGGTTGAGCCCATGTTCTCAGGTACTCACATCAAGGTCTCTGCTGATGAGCCCCAGAACCACATCGATACAAATCAGGGTCCCCGAGCGGCCAATGCCCGCACTGCAGTGTGTTACGATGGGTCCCGATCTGTGGACGTGCCGCATGTAGGAGATGAACGTCAGCAGGTCGTCTGGCTGAGAAGGGGTGTCATGGTCAGGCCAGGCGGTGAAGTTCAGGTGGGAAATGTGCCGCACCTCACCTGTCTGAGGTTTAACAACAACAGTAGGAACAAAACGTTACATGTAGGAGGGAGAAATAAAAGATAGAAGTTCCCGAATCTTACGTATTAGAAGAGAGAGATTTGCTCCACGAAGGAGGTGTGCAATTCAATAAAACCAAAGAAATGATGACTCAAACTGAAAATAAACAGTAGGCAGTTAAAGAGTATGAAATTTTCTGTGCAGACTAATCATGCACAGGAATGAACTAGCCAAACTGAGTGAGGAGTGAATGCTATATCCCTACATATCTTTCTGTTTCTGTGGCCAAAGGCACCTGGGGAGCCAAATTTGAAGTCTAATAAGCATCAAAAAATCACCTCCTGGCCCAACTACTTTCTTCTGTAAAGGTCCCACAGCAGCACAAACTGCAAGGCTGAAAGAGCTGCTCAGTAACTATCACTGAGCAAACAGAAGTTCCACATTATCTCTCAGTGCAGACATCGTGATTGAAACCAGACAAGACACTAGTGTGAGGACAGAAATGCCAGCACTCAAAAAGCATGCAAAATCAGACTCACTTACCTGGATCTCTTCTAGCTCCAGCACTCTGATGATGAAGCCCTTCAGCTGCTGAAACCTTACAAGAGCCAGCCGCAGTCTGTCGGTTATCATGGTGGTTTTATGGAGCACATCTGGCCAGTAACGCTGGCATTTTATCTTCTCTCCTTCAACCTCCTGAGTCATCATGGCAATCACAGTACAGTTTTGCTCCCAAACCATCTGCCAGAAGTCCGCTACTGTAGTGGGGAGAGGTCCTTGACAAGCGATGTAGACAAACTCCTCATTCCCCACTGGCATGCGAATGAAGCTGGCATTGATGTATCCACCTTCGCTGCCAAGAGGAACTCTGGTGGTATCGTCTGCAATTCCAACACAACAGAAATACTTCAGTGTTAGGTGTGAGTATAATTAAATCTTCACACAGCAGAGATGCTGAGCCTTAACACACTTGCATGGTATTTATCTCCAAAGGTGCTTCAACATTTTATTAAAAAACAGAAAACATAAAACTAATACAATACTTGCATCGAGATACAAATCGGTACTTTTATTTGAATAAAGAAAAAGATGGCCGGGGAGAAATCTAACCAGCAGACATCATGGTGCCTGACATCAACTGCAGCGCTCCTGATGCTGAGGCTCAGTACTTCTTAGGCACAGCTAGCCTGTGTCAGTTCTCATTGCTCATCAGCGCTTCTCCCAGCTAACAAAGAACATTTTGCTGCAGGAAATTTACTGACAATAGTATACCTGTCTGTTGTTCCAAACTGACATGAGTAAAACTGAAAAAAAGAAATTGTCCATCTACATCCATATATCTCATTTAGTAACGAGTGGGATTTGTTGAAACATCTGAAAAATCTGTGGACGACCATCCTTAGCTGTTGCATGAGTTTGTTGTTCACCAATCTTATACCACTTTATAAACATTGACTTTAAACATGTAGAAAAAAGCAGATGTTTTTATTTTTTTCCTACTCAGCCGCAGATCCAATTAATTCTCTGTAGAAATGGAGACAAAATATCCACACTGAATGTCAGATCAATTAATACTCACAAGGGAGGATGTTTTTGTATCTGTTCTTCTTCCTGTTCTCCTTTGCTTGTCCAATCAAACACTGATCCAACGGTTTTAACTCTTGAAGATTCTGTAGGGAAAGAATTTTTTGTAGGGCCATAAAAATGATACAAGGGATGGAACATCTCTCCTGCAAGGACAGGCTGAAACAAGCTGAGGCTATTCAGCCTGGAGAAGAGAAGGCTGCGAGGTGACAGCCGATAGTGGCCTTTCAATATCTAAAGGAGGGCTACAGAAAAGAAGGGGACAGACTCTTTAGCAGGGTCTGTGGTGACAGAACAAGGGGAAATGGCTTCATGCTTAAAGAGGGTAGATTTAGGTTAGATGTAAGGAAAAAGTACTTTAGACTGAGGATGGTGAGGCACAGGAAGAGACTGCTCATCAGTGGTTGATGCCCCGTCCCTGGAGACTTTCAAGGGGAGACTAGATCAAGCCCTGGGCAACCTGATCTAGCTGTAGATGTCCCTGTTCATTGCAGGGGAGTTGGACTAGATGACCTTTAAAGGTTGCTTCCAACTCTAAAGATTCTATGATTCTATGAATTACTCACGCATTAAAATGCTCTGAATGATAACAAGTGCTGAGAGCAGCCTCTAAAATGAAAAAAACCCTACTGGATATGCAAAATCATTCAGTCACAGAAAGGAATCTGATTTCACATAGCTAACAAAATACACCACCTCGAAACAAACAAACAACCTGATAAATATCCAGTATGTATTTCAGCTTCTTCTCCCAAAGGTGAGTTCACTGAACAAGACTGACTTTAAGACTTGGAAAGGACTGTTTTCACATCCTCCAGCTCAACATTTCAGCATTTCTCTACCTTGTCTATGCCTGTTAGCATCACATTCAGTTGGTAATTTACCCAAAATAAGAAAAACGCAAACACATTTTTGAACTGAACTCCTAGCTCAACCCAATCTCATCTCTCAGCAGCTGCTGGGGCAAGGGAGGGATGTTTGTGAAGGAACTCTTCTCATTCCTTTAAAGAGCTACAAATTCAAGAGCTGTGGTATTTAAGGCAGTGATGAATCAACTGTTCTATTTCTGTTTCATCCTGTTAAAAGGCCAAGTTTTAGAAAAAAAGGCCCTAACAAGACCGACATTACTCACTTCGATCTCTTTGGAAGGAACCCCCTGTTCCAGCAGTCCCCGCAGTACCCGGATGGCTGCCTTCAGCTTTGTTCCACAGTACTTGCCGCCAGGGAGCACACTCACAGCACGGAGCGCGGAGATCTCTTCGTTTGTCACCAGAGGGAGATCTGGTAGAAGGATGAGGCTGATTTGTATGACTGCGTAAATAATGGACTAAACTAAATTAATAACTAAACGAAGGAAATATGTAAAACGCAGTGCAATGCTACGTGTGCTTGTGACTGTACTAGATGGTTTTCTTGCCATGCAAGGCTGCCTCTTAGGTAATATCTTACACAAAAAGCCATGACCAGTAGAGCATCTTTGAGTGAAACAGTCCTTCCAACACTGTTTGCTTTCCATTATCTCTAGAATCCCTCCAAACAACCCAGAGAGCATACAAAGAGCCTCTCAGTTTGAGTAAAAACAATTAACTGACATAACCAGCAAGAAGCAAAACTGACTTTGATGAATCTGAGAACAGAGGATTTTCCTGAACTCCAAATAAATGAAATAAACTCCATAAGCATTTTAAATCTAAGTTCTTAAAACAATCATCAACAAAGCCATGAATGTACACGGGGATGAGTTCAGAACTCTCAGTTAAATAAACATCACAGCCCGTTTGTAGTATTTAGAGTAAAAAATATCTTACAATTACCATTTAAAAGACACGTTAAACATCTTTTTTTTCTGTTAAAGCGTGCTTCCTATTAGGCCTTCGGTGCTCCTTGGAAACATGACAAAATTAACAAACCTGAGGGCTTTCTGCTACTGCAATTAAGTGTCCTAAAACTACTCATTTAGTCACAAGGCTTACACTGATTTTTTTTTTCTTCTTTTAATGAATACACACACTATAGACAGAGGGTTTCTGTATCAGGATTTCAGGACTTGATGTTTCTAATATTATCTCAAAAAGTAATGACCAGTCTCTGCCAAATGCATCCAGCTAAGTAGTACTCCACTCCGCCAAACTAAGCAACAATGGAAAAATAAGAGTCCACATATAGGGAAAACAGTGAACAACATGAGCATCAGGCAGGTACAATTTCAAGCACACAAAATATCAATTTGATCATGATCAAATCCCACAAACCATCACAAGTTGTTAAAGATTTTGTCAGTCTGGTGGAGGAAAGCTGCTTTCAATTCCAGTCCTGTCATAGGCCCAACCTCGCCAATACTTGTCCCAGTGGACTTTCAGACACACGTTACTTCAAGCTGTAAAGATTCTTTCCAGTGAGTCACTGAGTTTTCCCACTACATCTGTCATCAGATCCTCAAGCCATATCCAAGACATTTTAAAATTCATATCTGACATATTGGCTACTTAATGCAATCCTCAGTTTTCAATTAATTGTTTGCTGAAGCTCTTGCCTTTATTTACACATTCCTGGCTGATTGATTCAATCGGCAATTCATCGCTTCCCCACGTGATTTCATCTTCATCTGCTTGATTCGAGGGAGGTTGAGGAGGTGATCTACAGAGGGCAAAGAACAGAAGTAAGAAGCGACACCTAGAGACAACCAATGCACTTGCAACCTAATGAAGCATCACCAGAAAGTCATTTACAGCTACAGATACTCGTGGACCAGATCCCTAGCAGTGATCTCAAAAACCCACATTTTGGGTGATCTCAAAAACCCACAAATTGAAGACAAAATTGTTTGAATTTCTTCTTCATTTGAAAGAAGCAAACTGTTAGTACAGCACAAATGAAGTTGTTTGGAACCATCTGACAAATGTCCTAGTTACTTGTTATAACCACATATCAAGGAAATAAAAATGCAGCCAGGGCATGGTAAAGCACATGAAGTTGACTAGCATTCAGATGAACTTTTAAATAACCAGGACAGAGAGCAATTTGGCAAGACATCATACAGATATATAGATATCTATTTATACCTACACACACACACACACACAATTTGCATTATAACATATCTCTATTGAAAGCATCAAATCTCATAGGTTTACTTTCAAGAAACATTGGAAAAGAAATGTTACCTTTCTGGCATAGCTCCTTCCTCACCATGACCTTCACAACCATTTATGTGCATGGGCTATTGGACAAAAAATTATGAAACACATCAAGGTCACTGTTATAAAGTTCACCCGCTGCAGACTTTAAAGGATGCGAATGGCTACACACAGTAATTCTGAAGGGGAGTAAGTTTAAAACATCAAGTAATGTAGGACTTGACTCTTTTAGACAGCTCACTAAGCCAAAACAACAAAGAAGGAGAATAGTGAGCACTTGGAAAAGGCCATACTATTATAAGGCCAAAGCTATCCTAAAATTATTCCCCACTTGTGGCAGCAGAAGAGCCATTTACACTTTTTCCAGGTGACTTTTTTGTTTGTAATCCTTAAAAACCTTTTATGAGGCAGATTTGATTGTGAGCACTTCTATTTTCTGCTGAGCCACAACTGCCACAGAACAGAGCTTCACCTCTAAAAAACAGGAAGACCTGATATAGGACTTCCACAAAAGACAATGAAGACTCTGTAGAGAAGAGGATATTTCAGTACTCCTTCAGAGAAAGAACAAGTCTCCAAGATGATTTTTGCTTATTATGACACCTTGGAAATTTCTACTGTTATACTCAGGGAATTTTACTTTCGGATCTCCCAGAGAACATTGATAGAGCTGGATGGCAGACTTATCTCTTCACTCTCCTCACCGGACAGAAAGCTGCAGGGACATGTTGGATAGACAAGAGCTCTGCTAATTTGAAACAACACCTGGGAAGCTAATGTCTGATGTAAAAGAAGATGTGTAATAATGTTGAGGATGCAATATATAGAAGTCATTCAAATTAATGAGTGTATTCTAGTAAAATGTAAGTGGAAAGAAGCCTCACATTTACATTTTGGGAAGTCTACACAATATTCATTGTCACCGCTTCCTTTCTCTGTGCAGTAATCAAGGAAATCTTAGATGAAATGCCTCAAATAACACTAACAAGGTATTACATTTTAAAAATTAATATTATTTAAAATGCATATAAGGGTGTTTCTACAAACTCCATGCAAATAAGGAAGAAAATAAATGGAAAGAGACTATCTGAGAAAGAGAAGTCTGCCAGCTTCTCGCCATCTCACCTCTGAAAAATCTTCAGGTAAAGATGACCCATCACAGTCTGTGTCTTCAGACTTATCTTCTGCCAGTTTCCCATTCATCTCCACTGGAGCAGGAAAATCAGAACGCAGAAGAAAGAGCATAAACACACTGAAAGATGCCCAGAAATCACCTTCTCAAACATGTGAATCTTCTTATATCGGAATACAGATGTCAGAATAAGCAAGCAACAAGTTTTAAGTCCCTCTGTTACCAGTATGTTGAAGAATCAGATCTGAGGCTTCCTCCTTTTTAAATATAACAGCTGCAATTAAAAGTGAGGTTGTTGGTACAGCTATCAGAATGGCTGTGCCACAGAGTAACAGAGGGACAGGTAGGTGCTGATAAGTGAGCAGATTCACATGTCAGCAGTGTGTTTGCAACACCATTATATTTAGACCCACAGTAGTTCTAAACCAGGTTTCTGCTCACCCTTTCTAAGCCTTAATGAAAACCTTATAGAAAATGTCTTACGTATACGGCTTGCTACAGCAGTTCTCTGCTGCCTGTCTGACAAGTTCAATATATCTTCATTTGCAAAGGCCAGATCCCGTCTAAAAGAAATTTGAAGTAGTGGATCTCCTATGACTGGCTGAGGTCCTCATTCCTCCCTGATTTTAATGTAACGACAGATGATAATAACCAAAATGAACTTCAAGAGGAGCAAAAGAGTTGAAATAATTGTAATTCTAGAAGGTCTGTATTCTACTTATACTTCAGAAAATAATTCCATGTCACCTATCATGCTTGCCACTGCTCACTGGGCACCATACTTTCAAGAGGCCTTGTTTCCAGTGACCTGCTTTTCCAATGACTCAGTACCTGGCAGATGATCTTCTGATGTGGCCTTCTTGACGTGCAGAAGGCTCTGGGCCTCTGATGTTGCACTGTTACGATTCAAGAGGTTCTGGGCTTCCTCATCTACGACGTCCAATAGATACTGGACTACTTCATTGTGATCATCCTCATCATAATATTCATCATCTGGAACTTCTGTTTCTAAAAAGAAATAGTATAAAATGATAATTTTTCCCTAAACAGGGGAGGGGACAGGACAGTGAGGGAGAGGAGCAGACACTGAAGTGTTATTTGTAGTTGTTGCCATGACTTTCCCTCATCGTCTCTGGCATAAAATCCATATTTCATAAATCTACTTCCAACATTAACAAATTCCTCAAGAGCCCACTATAGGGCTTGGAGATGATCTTCTAAACTTGATTGCCATCCTTACTTTGACTTGTTTCAGTCTGTTCAAACTGTGCTATTGCCTTGATTCTCTTTCATCGATGAACCAAATACTGAATGATATGGTCCCTCATCTCATCTGTTCTTACCTGACTTGTCACTGTGTTTAGAAACATCTGATATCTGAGCAGCAAAACCAAGCGAAGGGGCATCTCCAGACCCTGTGAGATTCATTTGTCCCTTTGCATGATGGATATTATTTTCTGCATTTGCATGAGAAGGTCCTATGATGCTGTTGCCATTGACCTAAGAAAAGTGAAGAACAATACAACTTAACTCCTAAAGTTTGGCACTTTTTTAAGCAGCAAGCAACCCTTGTACACAGCTTCATTAGCAACAAACAGAAAGAAACTAGGTATATTCTATCTCATTTGAGCTAACCGGGTGATGGGGTGGGTAGAACACTACCTGTCCATTTCTTAGAAATGAGCAAAGGAAAAAAAATACAGTAATTAAGAAAAATAAAACACATGAAGAACTAACTACTAGAAGGAAACACAAAATAATATCTCACATTATTACATCCTCTATAACAAATACGGAGGCTTCAATTCCTTGGATCTCACATTTTTCTCAGAAAAAAAACCCAATAAACCAAATCAACAACAACAACAACAAAAACAACAGAGAGGTAAAAAGGAAGAAACAAGTACAAGCATGTGTAGAAGCTGGGAAGAGACCAGATCACAGCCTTGCATCCTTATAAGGTAATCTGTCTTTCTATAGAGTAGTCCCAAAGACCAAGAAGACTAATGCCAAAAACTTGGGCATTTATTATTGTAATTGCTTTCTCACATCCATTGGCAACATTGGATTTGCATAGTTTGGTGTAACACTTTTTAATTAATCTATTTATTAAAGCAAACCAAAAAACAACTTACGTGAACTATGTCCTTTTTTCTAGTTAATGAAAATATACTCCACTGAGGAATATTTACCTTGGGGCCATCAGGTGCCTTTTCTGTATCACAGAGATCACCATGCGAGCAGCCTAAACAAAATGGGGAAAAACCAACAACATAAGAACTTCATTTTCCCTGTAATTACATCACTTTCCATCAATTACCTTTTTTATAAAAGAAACAAAATATATTGTGTTGTGAAATGAATAACCTTTCTGCCTGATTGATTAATGGCCATTGACAAAATTATGTCTGATGAGCTATACTTGATTATGGTTATTTGAACTTTAAGTTCAGTAGAACGATAGAGCAGGAACGCTCATGCAAATAGCCAACTCTAAGCAAAGATGAATGTTGATAAGCAGCCTAACAACTTGCAGTGGGAAGGCAACACTTGCACCTTAGGGAAATAGAACGTGATTTCCCTCCCTTTCAACTGTATAGATTACAACCTTACAATCATCTATCACTTTTTTTTTCCCCTAAAAAATAAAAACCAACAACAAAACCAAACCAACACACATAATCTGCCACCTGGGTCCTTGCTCTGAGGTACCTTCCCCTCCTTGGTAAAGAAAAGAGCGATACCATGATATAAAAGACCACTGCCTATCCGAAAAATCACATCATTGGTATAATAAATGAGACACGGTGGAACAAGTCATTGCTATGTACCTAGTTTCTAGTGCGGTTCTGGATTTGCTTGTAAAAGTATGTGTAAGAAATGAAGCGTTTAGAAGAAATCACAGAAAGGTAAAGGTGTTAAAGGCTGTGTCTTCCAACATCCAATTACAGGGCTGGTTCCTAACCAGTATCTTGACCAAGTTTTTGGAAACAATGTTTTAGTGTAGTTGAAAAGTATGTGAGCAACAATGAACTGGAAGAGTTAAAATAATGTAATGAGGCAAGATCAATATTCAAAACCAATATACGTTAATGAGGAAGTGTGGAAAACAAGACTGTGACAAATCAAAACAAATGGAAAGCACCAAATGTGAATGGAAAAAGCATATGTTTCAGATATAAGTGGCAGCACACACAGTGATTCAGCAGACAAGCAAATGCAGTTGGTGAAACGTACTGAATCCAAGTGAGTAGTACTTGGCAAAAGAGAGTTGCTCTCACTGGGTCAGTACTAAAAGGAGAGCTGTCTACAGAATGCTCAAAGCCATTGCTCTTGTCTGCTGGGCACTGGTGAACCTCAGTCCACGCCATGTGTGGGACTGCAGACACCACATGTGAAGAGAAAAGCAGACATGGAAGCAAACTGCGGAGATGTAATAAGACCAATCTGGGCTGTTTTGCTCTTGAAAAAGAGAAGATGAACATCAGAACTGAAGTCCCTGCAGAGGTAACAGACTGATGTTTTCATTTGGGTCAGAAGAAACAGGACACAAGCAAAAAAAAAATTACATATGAAATAATAATAATGGATCAGTTAAATTTACTCCTTGAATGACTTAGGCTTGCTATGAGAAAAAACTTCTCAACTGCAAGAGAAACTGAATGGCTGGAGCTATCTCATCACACAGAGTTGTAGTGCAGCAACTGGACTCCAGAGAGCATGTAAGACCCGTAACTCTTCCTTCATTTTTACAGACGTGCATTTTGCATGCAGTAAGTGACCATGGAAATCTTACCATTGGCTTTCTTTGACCATGACTCTGAGCTATCTGGGCTCCTGGATTTTGGAAGCACTGGATGACCATCTCTATGAAAAGAAACATGTACAGAAATTTTGATTTAAAAAAATAAAAAATCATCCAACCAACCAGTAAAGAAAAAAACATGGTTAGTGTACATATATCTTAATATCCAACAATCAATAAAACTGCTCGTTGTGCTTTCCATTTCAACAGTTCTGGAATATTAAAAACATTTAATGACAGAGATGAAGCACTAGTAGTTAGGTTGGTTCCTACCTCATGAATCAATCTTGTTTGCCTCCAAAGGCAAGGGGAGGGAGCAAAGAACATCAGCATGACTAGAAAGTTTCAGAATGGAGGGGAATGTTGCCAGGCTTCCCATTCCAAGCAAAACTTAAAACTTAAGAGTAGCCTGGAGAGTTTGTCAGACTGCAGTGTTTCCATAAAAATAGAAGCAGGGATTAGTGAAAACACGGTATACAGCGATCTGTGCCAGAGGGTTTTGACATTCGGAGCTGTGCCAGAACATCCACATGATGGAACTATTTAAGCACAGAACAATATTTTCTCTCTTTTTTTAATTTATTTTTTATTTTTTATTTGTAGAATGCACAGGAACAGTTTTGTTTAAGAAAAAAGAAGGAATAATTGCATTAAAACAATCTGTGCCATGTTTTGTAAATATTTTGAACACTTGATAGCTTGACACAGCTGTGTCTTCCCAAGAAACACAAAACACAGCAATTACTAAGTGCCCTTCTATTGCGCTGAAGTGCAAATCTGAGAGTATATGTTCTCTTTTTGTGGCACCAGTCCTCAATAACACGCCAGCTGATACCGTTCTGTTGAATAGCTGTCATATCAATAAAATGTTTTACACACATACAATCAGTGAGAAAAGCAATAAGTATGGGGAAACAACCACTTCCAGACACACCTGGTCACTTTGAGCACCACCCAAGGAAGGGAGGCTTCCAGTGTTCTTTTGGCTTCTTTCAGAGTCATTCCTTGTGTGCTGACCCCATTAATGTAATGGATAATATCTAGTGCACGGAGACTCTCCTCTCTGGCAGCAGCTGATTTGGGCAGAATGTCACTGATATACACAACTTGGTAAATGCTGTCATGACCTCCTGCTAACAACAGACCTGTGCGGGAAGATGAAAAAAATAATAAAAAATCTAATTCTTTCTTTGTAACTTAAGAGAAAAAAAAATCACATTAGAGTGAAAGAGCACTGTAATTCTCTGTTACCTAGCTCCTCTTTATGGCACGTTAGCGTAATATCAGGCAGCAAGTGAGGCAATACTGGCATCTTGGGTAACTCCAACACACGTCCTAGAACCAATCTGACAGTCTTTGGGGCAGCGCGGAGAAAGCTGACTGCATCTGTATGACTCATGTTCGTGACATCAATGTCATTAACCTGTGAAGACAAAAGCAACAAGTATCTCCTAGTCAGGTTCCAAATGAAACTCTTTCACAGCTAATCTCTCTGTGTTTATTCCCTGACAAGGTGGGAGCCATCAGTGTATTTGACCAACTTCTCCATGTATTTGAGTAAGTATCCTATATTAAATCAGTACTCCTCTCTTTAAATAGGATGTGCTGTAACTCCTTCCAGCAACCCTCCCAGTGTTCTCCTACTTGTATTCCCTTTGTCTAACTGCACAAAAACACACACATCTTTGTTCTTTAAGTTATTTAACTGTAGCACACAACAGAGTTCACATATTTATTTTGGTTTTGGCTCGAAGTTGTCCTTTTCACACATTCCAGACCATTTCCTTTGTCTGGAAATGGTAATTCTCTCACTTTTATGAGTCGGTCTCCAGGTCGCAGTCTCCCATCACTTTTAGCAGGATCCTGAACAATGTCATGAATGTAGCAGCCCACGTTATCATTCCCTTTGGTCACCGTAAAGCCCAGGCTGCCCTTTTCAGACTTGGTCATGGTGACCTGGAGTTCTACTTCCTAGGGGAAGAAAGTAGCACTTAACAACACAAAAAGAAACAGAAGCAGCTTTAGACCATGGGCAAATTGAATTTAAGACTGATAGAAATAGATAATTAATGTACCAGTTGGTGTAAGTGGAACACAAGCCCAGATAGCACTGAGACATCTGTCAGAGCAGGCACAGCTCAGCTGTATCCAGCACTTGTCTTTCATTTGGAGAGGATACTCTTTTGCATGAAGCTGACCTTAGAACAAAGGTCTAATGATCTAAACAGAGTTGTGAAGGCTCACATCAACACTGGCACCTTGCTTTACTCTGAACTAGCTATCATACATAAAAAGGCTCTTTGAGAAAGATGACACAGCAGGAACTAGTCAAGTGAAGTAGGTGAATAGGTTTTCCTACAATGAGATAAAACTATGTCTTTCCTGGGAACTGCACACATGCATACACCTCTATTTTTATTTGTGTGAACTGCCATTTGAAAGATGCATCTCTGTTTCACTTGCACAGAAACTCACACAATGCCATGAAGGTTTGTGAAAACCTTCTGAAGAAGAGACTGAAAAGGAGACTTAGTTCTCAAAAGGGAGTATGAGTTTGAACAGCTGTGTAACCTGGGAGGCTTCCACAAATGAAACGTACCAAGGGTCAATTGTCACATTCTTTTTATTTGTGAATCAATTATGAGAGGTTATGGAAGCACAGGCCCCTTCTGATACTCTGCACAAATGTTTCCAGGGTGGCAAGAAGCTATCTCAGAAGAGTCTCAAAACTACGCTGCATTTTGCAGCAGAGTACAAAATGTTGATTGAAACAGCAAAGAACAGAGTCTCCTGAGGCCCCTTCTGGCCTGATTTATCCCGTCATCTCCAACCAACCACACAGCAAGGTAACCAGCATATAAGGCTGGCCTGAGAACTTGTCTAGAGCTAAGGAAATGTTTAACACCAAGCTTCTAGGCTAAAATGTTACACAAAATATACGTATGCAATTCTGCCTGTGCACACAGGGATGCATTCATACTCACAGGGGGAAATATTATCAATCCCTGAAAACCTCAGAGAGAAAACAACTGCAGACATTTGTATGAGCAGCCACAGTTCAGTGTAAGTGCCATTTATAAGACACCCCCAAGTTCAGTGCAAGTATAACCTACAATTGTCACATTTGTAAATTAATATGCCTATCTTCTAGTCAGTCACTCTCCATACTATGGCTACAAAAACTTCCAGTTGCCACAGCAGAGGGTACGCTTATACTACTGAAAGACAGAAACAGGAAATTACCGGCTCATATTCTTCAGCACTTTTTTCCAGCTGGCTGAGTAGCGAGGCCATTCCTTCCAGGCGTGGAGGCAGCTCAGAAGCAGGAGCAGCGTAACAGCTGTTCATTAAAACAGACGTTGTAACTTCAGGAATGGTTCTGCAGGGTGGGATTGATGTGAAATCCAGCGGCAGAGTGCTGGAGATAAACAAGCACATTAAGGATCAGCTTACACAACATAGCTGTCAACACTAAATGAATATGTGAACCAATATTGATTTTATGCAGATCAAGCAAGCAAAACAAAAGAAGAGTTCCCACGAGTGCACTACAGGAATCATTATGAGCCACGTACCTGTCCTCAAGCTCTGACCTGCTAGGAGTCTCATGAGCAGAATACAAAATGGTGCGAAGAGCACCATCCTGAGCACTGCGTGCCTCGTGCTGGCTGTGTGCCTGCATCACAGCTTCATCTGTAGGCTCGCAGAGAGCAGAATTCCAACTAGGGCCCAACTGTGCTAACGAGTCCATCGCCTCCTCGTCACCACTCCTGCTGCTGTCACTGTAGCTGTCTCTCCTAGAGGGAGACTTCAGTCTTCTCTTGCTCAGATCAGTAGTTTCATTTTCATCTGAGCTGTCACCCTGTTCTTCATTTGATGGACCAGAAGCTTCTCTGCTGACATCTGGAAATACTTGTAGGGGCGAATTGATGGGAGTCTACAGAAAGCAAGGACATTCAAACGCATTAAACTCCAGTTCTGCAGTTGCAAAGACTGCACAAAATTACCAAAGGCTGTGACTGAGTGGTCTCTTCCACCTAAATGTAGCATCAGCTGAACGAATGTATCACAGAGCTGTTCCACCAAGTTCAATGCAACTTTATCAAGACAAAGTATGCAGAACTTTGAAATATACAGTGCTAAAGAACAAAATCATTTCAGGAAAACAGATTTTAAAAGCTTCATATATGCTTTTATAGTCAAATTCTTGCATTCCTGAACATACTAATCTGTGATGGCATTATAAACAAAAAACATCCCTTGTTTCTTTATTGTTTCCCCCTCAACTACTTTGATATATATGCTCTTTTATCAAAGATATTTTGTACTTGAAATGAATTACAGGATGACTTATTTGTATTATTATTTTGTTCAATTGTCCATCTCCTTTTCTTACTCTAATTTTAGCATCACTTTGTACATTTAAGTTTCTGCCATTTGATTTGAACAGCTTTGCCAGTTTGAATGCAAAGTAACTTGCACAGAAAATCTGCTTCCACTCCTTTAACACTTTCTTCTCTGCATCATGGAAAACCTGCATAGCAAACTCCTCTCTACAGTTTCTTTTGCAGAAATATTTACATTTCCACTTTTTCCAAGCATCCTGCAATTTCTTCCTGTTCTTCCAATTTAACTACTGGAACACTTTGAAAATTGTTTTCGGGGCACCTCTAAGTTCCAGCAAGTAAATATAACAGCCTCTTCCTTAGTTGTACATACACCAGAAGCAGACAAATTGCTGTTTCATCGAATATATCTCACACACATTATAGGAAACTGCTGTTTCTATTTGAGATCAAATCCATGTGCTACAAAGGAACCCTTGCCTCAGAAACAGCACAGTAAATCAGTCTAAATATCTTAAAATACAAAATTAAAAAAAAAAAAAACAACAGCAAAAACAACAAAGACAAAATCTCCAAATGAAATATCAACATTACAAAAGGCCCTCGTTCTTTTCATGTCTGTGAAATTCTCAGTACACTCCTGAGGAATTTACTACAGGAACCAACCTTCTGTGAGCACAGTTCCCCCATCTTTCCAATTCATAGAATCATAGAATCATAGAATGGCTTGGGTTGAAAAGGACCTCAAAGATCATCGAGTCTCAACCCCTCTGCCAAGTGCAGGGTCGCCAACCACTAGACCAGGCTGCCCAGAGCCACGTCCAGTCTGGCCTTGAATGCCTCCAGGGACGGGGCATCCACAACCTCCCTGGGCAACC
>NC_034412.1:51324766-51446303 GCF_002078875.1 Numida meleagris
AACCAACAAACAAATCCAAACATCAGCACAGAGTCCCAGACAAGAGGCAAACACACTCCAGGAAGGAGAAGGCTGGTAATGGGCAGTCTACACTGGCTGGCAAGTTTCGCTTCTGAAAATTGCTTCTGCAAAAGGTTAATCCTTGATATGTTTCAGGGATGCAAACACTAAATATATGCGGCCACATGCAATGTGGAGGTTTTATGGCCAAAGACAGAAAGGTTACAGACACTCGTCAAATTGACATTTCTGCTGCACAACCTCACTGAACAGCAAGGTCCTTACTGTGACCCTCTGCCCTAAGTCATGCAGACACGAACTACAGAATATACACCCCAGGGTGAGGGGAAAGAGGCAGGAAGGTACGGTAGGCAGGTGTATAGGAAACCTCCTCTGCCCCAGGCATCCCCTATCAGCTCTGGTTTGTGCTATTGAGCTGACACAAATGAGGCATTAACAATTTTAAGCTATGAACAAAAGCAATGCGTGGACACTTGTTTTGTGTAACACTACAGTGATACAGATGCAGCCATTCTCTCGGGCTTTTCCTCCAGCAGCTCCAGTCTCTTGGGCTGCTCTACTCAGAGAAGAAATTGACAGCACTATGAGAGAGGTGTCACAAATAAACCATCCAGTACTTCATAGGTCATATTCTGAGGGACAATGACAATAAATCTGAATTTATTTCCTGAATTACAGTGCTAGCTTTTTCCTCAGACCTGTATTTCAGAATACCCTTGAGAACTTCCATATTTTAGTATGCCATTTCCCCTCCGTATTTACTGGAATAGCACTTTACCCTATAATTCTTCATCATCTCATTCATTTTGAATCTGAGCATCTCCCTTTCTGCTGTACTAAAAATCTTTCTCATAGCAGGCTTACATTATAAAACAAAAGCATTAGTTTTTATGTCATGTCTTATAAGAAGATGGGTATTTTGCAATTTTTCTTTTACGTCCACTTCAATCCTAGTCTGATTTTGATGTTAGCATTAGAGATTAGAGATAACTGTTACAGTTCACCCACAGTGAGAGAGACTTCATCCTCATTTTATCTTCCTGGACTACTGTTACACAGCTGTCATGATTGCAGCACAAATTTAACGCATTCTTCATACATACTAATTCTGATCTTATTTTGAGAAATACAGTTTTTCCCATAGTTTCCAGTCCTTTCAATGGCAAAAACACCCCACACCCAGAAATAACCCTGCCTTCTGGGTGTAGAATTTACTAAAGCCATTCTGTCCAGGAAAGAAAAATCAACTGTATTTCCATTCCCTAGAAACAAGATCTCTCTTCCATCAGAGAGCGGGGAGTTGCTCACAGTGCACGCTGACATGCACATATATGGGCTTTCCCACTGACACAATGGAAATTTCTCATCAGGAAGGATTTCTCTGCCCTCCAGCTGGAGGTGTGCTACAGCCACAGCTCCCATGCTCACTCTGATCAGCTTCAAATGGAAATTTTCACACTACGGAAAGTTTCAATGGATGCAGGCTTTTGCAAACAGATTCCACTATTTATCAACAAATCCCAGTATATGCTGCCTTGATGTTCATGTCTTTATACAACAACAGATTGCAGTGTTGGCAAACACACTCAACCCAAAAAGTAACAAGCTTCATCTGCTGTTCATCCTGGGACAATGTGCAGATCTTCACCCCAGGACAACGTGTAGCTTTCAGCGCATTCTGAAAAATGGACTTGTTCGCTCTGTCTCCACCACAATGTCCCTCCAGCCACTGCATCTCCTTTCACTCGCCTGGGACAAAGGGAAACACACCACAGTACCTCTGCTGCTGCTCTCCTGAAGCCTCCTTGTAGTCTGGCAGGACACACGGTCTATCCCAGCACAGCCCACCTTCCTCTGCTAATGGGTCGTACGTTTGTTGTTCGCCACCAATGTATGTTGTATTTCCATCAGGGTTGCTCTGTCTCCTGCCTACACAGTCCCAGACAAAGGTTACGCTGCCACAGCACTTTCTACATGGAAGAGCCATTCCCCGTGAATGCCTCTCATCCCGCAGCAGTGCGAGGCTGCTCCACACAGCCCTGTGAACTGCAGGCAGCAGGGGAGAGGGACAGGGCTGTCCCAACAACAGCAGGCTGCAGCCTGCCCAGGAGAAGCTTTGCTCGGGGCTGCTGCATAAGGCTTTCATAGAGTCACAGAATGGCCTGGGTTGAAAAGGACCACAAAGATCGTCCAGTTTCAACCCCCCTGCCATGGGCAGGGTCACCAACCACTAGACCAGGCTGCCCAGAGATTTTTCCCTTTAGAAAACTAAACTTTAATTCACCAAATGTAAAAAGTGACCAACCAAGGGGGAGGGAGAGAGCAAGAGAGGGGCCTGCTTAAATCCACGCTGTTACAGGAGTGCTGTCAGTTTGGTTCTCCCTAACCTGAAGCGCACACGGCAAAGACCATTTTCAGTGTTTTACCTCCCAGATCCAGCAGCTGATCAGCTCTGCAGAGATGCACCTTGCTTGCTCATGGCCAAGAAGCACTTCCTGGGCTCACCTGTGCTCCCAAGGGACTTTGGTCGCATTGGTCAGACAAAAGCACAGGAGGCAAAGCCTTACACTCTTCCCTGAAGAAGTGTTCCACCACTGGGAACCCCACCACAAACTCTGAACTTGGGCTGTCAAAATTAAAGGTTGGGTCCCTTCTGTCCTCCTGAAGTCCTTCCTGCCAGTTTAAGGAAATGGGCTTTTCCCAGTTCATAGTGAAATGTGGGAGAGCCATGGGTTTTGTCTGCAACACAGCAGACACAACACAGGCAGTCAACAGAAAAAAGGGATAAGAAACGGAAGGGTTTGTGGATTTGGTTTCTTTTCATTTCTATAGAAGGCAAGCTGTCAGAAGTTTAAATTTTATGGAAACAACTGCATCACTCACATTCCAAATTTAGCTGCAACAACCACAGGAGATAAGGCAAAGAGCCCCAGTGCTATGTCACAACTGCAGTTCGGTGTACAGAACAATACCAAACACATGGCCTCTTTTGGTGTCTGCAATGGAGAAGCTGAAGGTGCGGCACCTTCCCAAGAAGCTTCCCTTCAGTTCAGATGACTCTACTTGTCTACTTAGTAATAAATTGGTTCCCAGTATTCACATACCAAATTGTGGGTCTGTTCCTCCTCACTCTGATGCCATTTTTTTTTTCTCATTTAAAATGAATGTTGCTATCATCTGCTCTTGTTTATACTGTCTCAGCCCATCCCATCATGATCTATCACAGACTACCTGTCAGACAATTGTGTGCAAGCTGCAAACACCAAAACCATAATAAGCTGGAGTTCACTCCTCACTGATTCTCATTTCACCCAACCCAGCAGTGATGCTGGACCCTGAGTGGGGTCTGCTCTGCCTGGCCCTGCTGTCACCACACACAGAGCACCATGACCTCAGAAAGATGTTCAGATCTCAAGAGCCCAAGGTAGGGAAATCTTGTTCAAATCCTCAGGATACTTCTCTTTACTTTAGCTTCTTAAAACAAGCACTTAAGAGGAGAATAAGGCTTTCATGGCTTGCTCGTTTCTTTCCTAACCAGTTTTGAAAAGATTCCCCCATCCATACACTTCTAGCAACTTAATGCTCAAAAAGCAGAAAGCTCCTTGACAAAGGAGACATGACCTGTATCTTGCCCTACTCAGCAGCATTGTATCCTTCCTCTGTCTGCTGATGGAATAAAGCAAAACGCTGCACATGAAAGGAGGTTCAGCAATTAGGGCTTCTGCCTGTGCCTCTTCAAGAGCTTTTTGCACTGCACTCATGAATTCCTTTAAAATTTCTCTGCCACATTTTCCTCTTTCTGCAAAAAGCAATTAAGAATATTTACTGACCTCACAGGGAAGACACGCTGCTTCAGTTAATTAAAGGCTTTAAGATCATCCAGTGAAGGGCTTTACAGGGATGCAAAGTGTGTAATAAACCCAGAAAATGAACCAGTGGAGAGGAGGAGGTCCTCTCCAAAGTAAAGTGTGTCAAATAGAGATGTCACTGAGATTTAAACAAAAAGTTTTCATTTAAATTAGCACGACGTGCTTTCCCACCGTACCTTTACAGAGATTTTAAAACGTGAGCTCGCGTGCTAGTTGGGAAACTGGAAGGAATGTATTTAAAGGCAGTTTGCAATCAAAGGTACCTGACTCACACTGCTGCCTGTAAACATCAGCGTGCTGACTGCTGCAAGCTGTAAAAAGGCACCGAGCACCAATAACAATGCCCCTCACTACCATGATTCGCTGTCTCAAACAAAAGCTTCTTGAATCTTTCGGGGTTAAAAAAAAAAAAAAGGAATCAACTGCTTTCAGTACAACACCTGAAAGCCTGCAGACAATGGCTTCTTACAGGCTATTGCCTCACTGATCACTTCCAACTGCCAAATGCAGCATTTCTGATGTGCTAACAAGCGTCCAGAAATCTGATTTACAGGCTTCTGCCGACAGCAACCGGGATGAAAAACCTGCTCCTCAAGAAGTGGATGTTCAAAATTCACAAACAGGCACTGGGACTTTTCCCTGTGAGTGGGAAGATTTTTAGCTTTTAGTAACTTTGTGTTGGCAAGTTACTACTTTTATTTTAAAAGTGTAGCTATGATAGTATCCCATCAGGAGAATCAAGTGAACTAAGAAAAGGTACAGGTTATCAGAAGCATCATACTCTAAGGAACTGTTGTCACAACCTGAACGACCCCATGTTCCTGGCAGTGTTGTAAGCCTGACGCTTACCATCATGCTCAGATCAACTGCATTTTTCCCAAGAGCAGGTGCATTCTTGAAAAATCAGCATTAAAGATCTACAACTGTTCTTCTGACAGCAGAAATGAATGATGAGAACTTGCAGCTCATTACATGCACGCTGTTACAGCACTTCATAACTCAGTAAAATACGTCTTGGAGGTGTCTGTGGATAATGGTCAAGTTAAGCACTGCAGTAATCTGCTGCCATCTGACACACACAGACAGAAAAGTCAACAACTCAGTTTAATGATTTAAGGATTAAAATGAGTTTGTTTTTGTATCAGACCTGGCTTAAGAAGGATGAGCTGGATTCATTAGAAAATGAAGTTTAATTAATAGAGTACTTCAAGATATAATTAGCTAATGAAGTACAGAAACAAAAATCAGAAAGTAGTTTTAAGCCAAAGTACACAACTGTGATTTACAGCTCTGCAATTAAAATGTGTGGAAAGAGCGCATGTGATAACTGCTCATCTTCACCAATAGCCCAGAAACCAACATTTTTTTGAATTGATGATTAAATACTTAAGCACATTCCAGGCTTCACAATTTGTTTTTGAGTTATATCACTTGCATTTATAGCCCGCAGTAGATAGAGGCGCGGAGCTGACGTGCAGTCCTCTCCTTTTTCATTCCCGCTGGTACAATAAAGCCAGAAAGAAG
The DNA here is from genome assembly GCF_002078875.1 of Numida meleagris. Classification (NCBI taxonomy): domain Eukaryota; kingdom Metazoa; phylum Chordata; class Aves; order Galliformes; family Numididae; genus Numida; species Numida meleagris. The sequence goes on from NC_034412.1 coordinate 51,330,181, forward strand.
TTGCATCAACAAAGATTCCTGCCCAGTCTGAGCATTCATAGACATTATGGTATGAGTGCAATCCCATTTTGAAAGGAGAGATAGGAGGTGGCAGCAGCTCATCTGCAGAGCAGGGCAGCTCTTCAGCGTCCAGAAGCAGCTCCAGATGTGGGTGCTCTCACACAGCCCGTGGTACTGCCATCCCCAGTGGTGCTCAGTGCACGACCAGAGGCACAGCGTCTCACCCACTGCCCCAGGTAAGAGGCCTAGGGCTCTGGGGGGAGAGGAGGAAGGGATTTAAAATTCAAATGCTGTGCAAGCACACGTTGACTTCACAACAACGATCTAGAAATGGTGTTACTCCCTTCAGCATGGTTTCCACTTTCCACACAGCCAAAAACATTTCCTATGCAACAGCACTATCCAGACTGTGTTAGCACGGACAACTGAACATGGAGGCTCCAAATGAGCACAAAGCCCCCTGCCCAGACATCTTCTGAGACAAAGAAGAGGGTACAGCAGTGGCAGCTGAGGGGCCTGTTCTGCGCTTGGACTCAAGTTTTAATCCAGAAAAACTGCAGGTTCCATTTCTTCCTGGTGAGGAAAGTTTTCCTACTGCAAAGCTGGGTCACCAACTGAGATTCCTTTTGTCTAAACTGTCCCAGTCTGATCCTCTGCTGTCACCAGTTTTCTTGGATCTGGCAATGATAGCAAAGCCAACCACATATTGCAGTGTGCTGGAAAAAGACCCAAAGTGTGCAAGGATCCATCAGGGGAGATAGGAAAATACAACCAAGAACACACACAAGGGTAATTTCTGGAGGCTAACAGGACCTTGATGCCTCTCGGTTTGGGTTGTTTGAATTCAGGTTCACAGCATGAGGCAGCCCAGCACACGGCACTGATGAAGACATTTCCAGCCAACCTTTCCAACAGTTGCTAACCTTCAAAGCATTGGGCTTTTGTAAGAATTCATGCAGCTTTTCTTAACACAGACACACTCAGGGTCTCCCAGAGACGTGCTATTTGCAGCAGCACTGAAATATTCATCATTGAAATTGCAGTGAAATCTCATCTACTTTTTCCAGAATTAACCCAACTGATTATCATCTTCATTATTCAGGGTGGCTAACAAATTCTAGACCGTGGGAACTCAGTTTGTTGAATTCAGATCACAGAATAATTGACTCTTCGTTCCAGCTGTCTTAGTTTTGGAAGTCAGTGTTATGACTGGCAATTCAACAGTCAGCGCTGAAGACCATTTCTGGAGGAGGTAGATCTAGATTTGCCAGCATCAACGAGAGCAAATCACTGGATTTCTAATATTTGAATATATTTTTTAAAACGCGTCCTAAAACACCATTAAAAATAGAATCCCACAGGAACACAACTGATCTTTGCCAGTTGTCTTGATCCAGTTCATAAAAGCTTGAGGCAAATACACCCTATTGCTTGTGCCATCTGCGCCATAAACACACAAACGCACACCTCTAACAGGGATACACAAAGCCAGGCTGTCAAACTGCCCCAACACCTCTCTTCACACGCACCCATGGCGGCCCTGGGAGCAGCGTGAGGTCCTGGCCAGCACAGCACATCGCAGCAGCACATTTTCAGCACACAGAGCTGCAGCAGCTCAGCCTCCTGATAGCAAGATGAGATGTTGAATGCAGAGTTCATGGGAATTCAGCCATGCCCCTTTCCTCCGTGTTCTACAAACTGCATCAAACAAGAGGCACGCTATACTATTTTAAGACAATATTATCACAGCAGATAGAATACAGGCAGCTTTAAAATTCAGCCAAACTTCAAGGCTCACCCTGAATCTGAGCCTGACCGAACAAGGAGTTGGCAAACATCGCACAACCGAGTTAAAACAAAAGGCTGAGAACACAAAGCAGCACAACACAAGCCAGCAACCCACGGTGCACCACATGTGCCGAAGTGTCCTTGCCTAAGTCCAGTGACCAGCAAGCTGGAATCTCCTCTCCAAACAAAATGCGCCTGAAAGAGCATCACCTCCAGCAAGCACACAAGGAGGTGGGAAGGATGCTGCTGACATCCGACAACTTGTCCCCACAGCAGCATCACAGCAGGACAGGGCACGGCACGTCCCAGCAACCCTCCCAAAAGCAAAGCTCTGAGCTCTCACCTGGCACCAGCACCCACTGGCAGCAGATCTGGCAACGGCGCAGGCACCTCCGGCGCGACACTGGGGTGGCTGCCAGTCCCTCTCCCACTATCCGCTCGCTGGCGGCGCTCCCTCCCGTGACTCCATCACCCAGGAATGGCACCCCCTCTTCCCCTGGGCCGTGCCTCAGGCGCGTGGAGCCAGGTTGTGCCAGACGCCGTGGGGACAGGCGGAGGTGGGGAAAACAGCGCCGGAGCAGAGCCCACCCGCGGCTGGCACCGCACAGACCTACAGGCAGACACGGTCACTCTGCCAGAACCCCCCGTCAGCCGGACCGCCAGGGAGAGGCGGAGAGTTGTCTTTTACAAGTTAATAAAGTTAGCAGAGAGGACGGGATCCCAATACGTGGCTACAGGCTACTCACCCCGGCACTGAAAGGGCTCTGCTGTTTCAGCGTTGTTTTTTTTAAAAGCAGAATTCCTTCACTTTGGGAAATGTACTTTTCCGCTACTCTCATTTGCTAACTTGCCTGAGATCCTGTAAAATCCCCGAAAAGGCTCGGAAAGAAGAAGGGAGGATTATAAAAGCTGACGGTCAGGGCAGGAATTCATGGAACGAGAGCTTTAAGGGCCGGAGCAGACGGAGGCAGCCAGCTAACGCTTTCCTGCCCTGTCTCTGACCCACAGACCTGCTCCAAGGGCACGCTGAGGGTTACAACAGGGTGATACCTGCTCTTGACGGGTGCAGCTCCGCATCAGCGTGGGCTCCTCAGCGACCCGCCTGGCCCCACCGCGTCCCGCAGAGCCCTCGCAGCCACCGCGCCACAGCTCCTGGGCCTTACAATCAAGTGGTTGGTTGTAAGAGGACTAAAAATAGTGCTGAATTTTTCACTGGAGCACTTGCTTGAGTGAGCATAGTGCCAGCCAGCCTATGCGTTAGCAGGCTGCGTGCAGACCGTTAGCATTAAGTACAGCCTGGATCTGCCTGGAAATGTGGCCACAGACAGCTTTAAACAGACTTTCTTGTCTTTTTTTTTTTTTCTTTTGAAGGACAGCACAAAATAAATCCTGCTTCTGACCACTCTAAGACTAAATGAGCAGAGTTGTTTTAAGAATGTCCTCAGGGAAAGAGTGAGTCACTTCAGCTGCTTTTATGATAAAAGATCCCTGGAGGAAGTATATCTCTTTAGTCAGTAGTCTGAGTTCTTCAGGGACCTGTGTGCCCCGCTGAAAAGCAACATTTCACATTGTTGGGCTTGGCAGTTGTATGTTTGTTTGTTAATAGCCTGACCACCTGCTTCCACCTCAGAGCTAACATCAGCACGGAACCAGAGCAGGATTTTGTACCGGCATCAGGAGGAGGATTAACAGAAGCGTCTGCCCTGAAGGAACCTTAAGGACACTGCACACGGAGGTTTATAGCACAGGTTGTCATGTGCAGAAAAAAAATCAGAGGGAATTATTTTGCAAAGACTCTAGCTGCTGTGGCTTATTAAGAATCACTGAAGGCAAAGAGTGCAAAAATGGCATTTAAGACACCAACATCAGTGTCTCTGCCAATTCCAGGCTGGGACCCCAGAAGCAAGTTTAGAAGCAAATCTCCCTGCCAGCATACACCAGACTCACACACGTTTACACACAGAGACATAGAAAATCAGTGGAGAAGTGACCATGGACGCTGCTCTGTAAAAGCATCGAGGATCCCAGGTTCCATCATTTACAGCACTGGAAAGTCAACTTCTGTATCTTCACTCTGTCCTATACTCAGTGACTTCGAAAGTCACAATAAATTTGGAAGAAAAGTTATTTTTTCACTTCCATAAAGAAACTGTCACTGCCAGAGAAGCTTTGCAGAAATATTTGCCAAAGTAGTACTGTACATACACATACATATATACTGACATACGTGTAAACACATAGGAAAGACAGAGAGAGAGTTAAAGAGTCTCAGATGGATGAGAACACCATAAAGTTAAACAGGTTCTGGGAGTATCAGAGGAGAGATGTTGCTTTTATTGTTATTCATTTGACTGATTTTCATATAAAGATGAAACATAAGAGGCTACATGGTCAGTTTGGCTGTAATGTCTGCATTTGTATTCCTTGTGTGCTTCCAAACATAGGTTCAATTTTATTTGCATAAATAATTGCAGTTCTCTCTGTTGCAAAGAGAGAACTGCAATATTTTCTCCCTTGTAAGAGGGCTGGTAAATTCTGCCTGCTCTTTGTGACTACTGAGAAAACACACTGTAGACTTCCGCATTCACATAGCAGCAGAGGTGGCCACAAACAACAGTGTCCTCATCCCTGTTCCACTCTGCAGCTATTATTTAGACAGAGAAAGAGCATTAACAGAGCACAAATCTCTCTCTAATTTAGCCTCACTTTGCCATCTGCTACTTCCCAGAAGTTGATACTAATGAGAAAATACTTGAAAGCACTTTTGAGGACCAGCTGCACGCAGTACAGTCACCAGTGGAGGGGAATGTTCCCTTCCCAACACATCACCCCCTGAAGCTGCCCACCTGCTCCCTGAGCAAATTCCTTCTGAACATCCACTTCCTTCCCCTTTGTGGTGGGACATCAACGTGGTTAGGAACCGGTCCCTTAATCTGTGTGGTTTGGATCTGCTCAGGGCTCAGTGGTGGAGATTCACTGTGAGTGATCACTACCAGATAGATACATCTCTGCTCCCAACAGACTCAGGAGCTGTGACATCCTATTGCTGCTGCTTCTCCCCATTTGCTATGATGCCTCAGTTTACCCACCCGCAGAGATCTCAACAGCAACCAAGGAGTCACTAGTGCTGCAGTCATATTCCCTTGGTAGACAGTTGGCAGTTTGCTGTGGGTGGCTCAGCAGTGCTGCTTCTGCTCCCTCCCTGAGTCTCTGAATGGATAGGAAACAGGGCAGAGACCACAGGAGCATGGCTCACAGAAGGCACCAGTACCAAAACATGAAGGCTGGTGATCAGTGAAACCTGTAGAACTTGTAGGAACTACAAGTCTGGTAATTCAGAAAAAAACAACTGTACAAACTAATGCTCAAAATCTATTCAGTGTGAAAATCTTTACACCATCTCAAAGCAGCAGTGAGCAAGACATTGTCTTAGCCTGTTGGGAGGACCGGGCTTTTTGTTTGTTTGGGTTTTTTTACACAGTTTCTGAAGCAACAGCATTGCAGACCCTGATCCGGCCCAGCAGCTCAAGTACAGATAGCATCAACACCACTTCAGTGTGCAAATGGTGAATTACACTCACACCTCACACGCCAGTAGGCTCATGAGGTGCCCTACAGTGAAAATCAAGCACTTCATCTCCCCAGCAAAAATTACACTGGCCATTTCTGTTATGCCTCTAAGGCCCAGGGGCTGCTGCTCAACACATCTGCTTCAGCTCCCCAGCGTTCCAATGAAAAGATCCTTCGTTATTACAGAGGCAGTAATGAGCTCTTGGGGATTTGCAATGTTTCAGGTGAACTCAGAAAGCCGTTCTTTTTCCATCATCTGTGCTGAAATGCAAGTCTCTTCCCCCTTCAGTTTTAGGGGCTTAAGGCAGGCATGTCTTCAGGGGTGCCGGCAGGGCTACACCTACGTGTAAGGCAGCAACACCCAGAAACGTGAATCACAAGGATCGTGCACTAATGTAAATCTAGCTGGCCAGTGGATCCCTTGTACTTTATGACATCTATTTAATAATATGAGCACAGACACATCAAAGAGGGAGGGACGAAGGTGGACACCTGAGTTGTGTAAGAATGCTGAGAAGCAATCTCAAAAACAGCCAGCACTCCCCAGGTGCTATGTGAATTTAATGCAACAAGAATACTTTGGGTTCTTTGTTAAACGCTCCTAGACAACGTGGGCATGGCCAGATTTGGATCTGCCCTCTGCATCACCAGGAAGCCTCTCATTGTCTCAAAGCTACTAAAAAAATAGGTAGGATGATGACGGACACTACAAGACATTCCTTCGAAAAGCCAAGCTGTTTTTCTGATTATTCTGCTGGATAAAATCATGCTATGTGCATTCCACGGGTGGGTGAAAAGTCAGCCACATGCAGGACTAGAACAGTAAACGAATGGACGTGCCAAGAAGGAGACGAAATCACAGTTCCACAAAATGGGAATCAGGCACAAATATGACTTCCTATGAGACACAGACACAGCATCTGGTTTTGCATATTCTAACAGAGAAATAAATCTTCCCAAGCTCTTTCCTCCATTTCCTTCCAGCTTCACCACACTCCAAATCCAGTCCAGCTGATACCTAAGTAACAAATCTGCCTCTGCACCTGGGAGCATTTGGGGCTTTTGTGTTCGTAACCCATAGGGATGCCCAAATACCTCTGAGTATGACATAGCAGCATCTCTCGTGGAAGCTTCGCTCAGCTGCACCACATGAAGGCCTCTCAGCTGCACAACCGTTTAACTTGCCCATCACATTTTTGGCTGCACTCCTGCCTTGCAGCTTAGACAAACCCTCTCCAGGAGCTAGGTCACAAGAAGGAGCTGCCAAAACATGCTACTTCTCAAAGAGCTTATTCCTAAGGGAAACAGGAAACATGAGAAACATTATAGCGGGTCTGGAAGAAATTTTTTTGCTGCTGTAATCTGTCAGGACAAGGTCTTTTCTTTCTCTTTTGTCCTCTTTTATCTGTAACTTCAAAATGCACAGGTTTATAAACACATATTTGTGTGCAAATGGCCCTTCAGACACCAACTCATTTTCAGTTTTGATGCTGGCAAAGTACGGTGTTTGTGTGACGCATTTGTCTTCCTGACATAAGCAAACGCCAGCTGTTATTTGCTTGGTTTAAAAAACTGAGAGTAAACACAAAATTATTAATGAAATGGGGAATTCAGAAAGCTTAGATGTGGATTCAAAACTTATTACACAATCACATCCACTTGGAAAGCATATCAGAGCTGAGGGACTCACGAGTATATTCTCAAAAGAAGCAGCAGCTAGACACTTTCTGTAGGTGTGCCTTGTTTGACAGGGTATGGATTTTGGTATGCTGGGTGACTAAGGCAACATAAAGACCTATAAGTGCAAAAGTGCCCAGATACTCATTCTGCCTGTGTCTTCCTGGGCTCCACAGTGAAATGCTGGTGGCAGCAGCACAAAGGTTTCAAATCCAGAGAGGAGAGGAGACAATGAGCGGAGGTTCTGAAGGCTTTGAGGTTTGACCATGAAAAATAACCCTCTAGGTGAGCCAGAAAAAGCACGTTAGTTGCTCTCTCAAATGGAAAACATAACTTCTCAAATTCCCTGGCTTTAGAGAACAGTGATGGCACACCCTGTAAGTTACAGGGTTTGTTTCCCAGCCAGATTTCCCCCAGCAGCCAAGGGACATGTCACCAGGGTGGTACAGTTTATCTATGAGGTTGTCAACGAGACCCAGCAGCGCAATCACTGTTATAAACAAGGGCTTCCAAACACTGAAATCACCTTGAATCTCACATGTCATTCTCTTGTACTTTAAACAACACATTGTTTCTTCATCTACTTTTTAAGCATAGTTTTGATGACTTAGAGTACAGAGGAGACCTGTCCTACATTATATAATCAGCTCTTTGTCAGGAGGCCAACCACCATTATATTCCCAGTAGGGCACAGAATCACAGAATCATTAAGGCTGGAAAAGACTTCTAAGATGATCCAGTCCAACCCCAGGCCATCCCCACTGACCATGTTCCTCAGTGCCGCATCTCCATGGTTCTTGAACACCTCCAGGGATGGGACTCCACCACCTCCCTGGGCAGCCTGTGCCAATGGAGTATGGCAAGTTTCTTTGTATTCCAGAGCTTCCAGGGAAGCACAGCAGTGACGAATCAAGAATTAGCTCTGCAGCACAATTTCCCAGCTCACACCAACACCAGCTGCAACCTGCCAGTCCGCATCAGCAGGGTATTCCAAAAGCACAGGCTCAACAGCAGGCTGGAAGGCAAAGTTAAATGTCTGCCCTTCATACTGACCTAACTTTGAGAAAGGACAAGGGGAAAGGAAGGCAGAAATCTCACCTTCCTACACAAAAGTGCTTTTGTTTAGTCTATAAGCAGAGACAGAAGAACAGCAGTGAATAGTTGCTCGTTTTCCATATCCCTAGTAGGCAAATCCTAAAATAATGAGGGTCAACTGGGTATTAACTTCTTCCTTCAGGGGACCAAGACAAGAGAACAGACATTCCCATACTTAATGCCAACAACATATTTTTGAGAAAAGAGTTATATAAACAAACAGATTATTCCTCTAGGCTGCAGTAAGTAGATAAATATTTTTCTCCCCTTTCCACAGATAGCAAAACAAATATAATGAGCAACAATGAGATTACCTAACACAGACCTGAGAGGGGCTGCTCCAGGAACAGAAGTTTAACACATGGATTTCCCGGTCACTCCTCACTCTCAGTGCTGCTCCATCACAACAAGGCTCAAGGCAATGCATGACTGTTAGCAGCTACTCAATAACCCCCACTTCTTGGTCAGACCTGCCAGGTGGAAAAATGATGAGCAACTTCCAGAGGGCAGAACTCTCTTGCACGTGGAAAGGAATAGAAGGTGCCGCTTTGCTCCCTCCTCTAGGAAAACAGACCGTCACTTTTTATACTGTCATCACTCACAAACCAGTATGATATACTTCCAAATTCTGCATAGTCTTAACCTGCTTGGATAACATTTTTCCTATATGGTCCTCGCTAAGCATGTGCTTTTCTAAGGAGATAAAGAGCAATTTCTTCTCCCTTTCACCCTGAAATGAACAATCCTTACCAAGAGCCAAGAAGCGGAAGGCACCTTGAAGGCTGTGATATCCTGTGTAAATCTACGCCTGTTCCAAGCACAATGGGAATTCAGAGGAACAAAGTAAAGCCTAAGCTAGCTCTGTTAATGATGCAAAGTAGGATCATTCTCCCTGTAGGACACACACAAACTTAAACACACAAACCCTGAAATTACATAATTTTGTAACTGTAACATGAGAACTTTAAAAGCACAGATGACTTTCTCATTAATACTACAAATGTAACATATTCTGAAGTGCAGATGTGTGCTTACATTCAGAAGTATGATTCCCTTACTCTGTGTATCCTTGTATCCCTTTCCATAGATTTACATGGACATTTGCCAACGCATGACTTCTCCATGCCCACCCAGACATCATAGCTCCACCAGAGCAACGGCACTTGCAAAATCCCAAGGCCCTTCTGCACTCTGGATGGGCAGTCCTCAGGTGCCATCAGGATTTACAAACACCAGCATTAATTGACATCCTCTTGTAACACAAACAGAAACAGCTCCCCAAATTCCTGTGGTTACAGTGATTACTCAGTAGTTGAGAAAGGCGTCATGCAAGAAGCCTGAAATGAGGCTGCTACCGATCCATAAAGAAGAAACAAACTCATTCCTTGCTCTTGTATTCTGAAGCAACTGGACAGACAAAAAACAAAGGCAAAGTTAATGGGTTTACTCATAGCCATTATCAGGGAAGAGTTTTCCTTCCAAAGTTGGGGACTTGGTGCCACATGAGCCATGCCGAACCCTGGCACATCAGGCAAGAAGCCAAGCTTCAAACACAGCCTCACAGTTCCTGGGGCTGAGCTGACCACACAGAGCTCACTTGCCATCACTGACAGCTTCCCAACTCAGCTCTGTAAGCAAATGCCAGCACAGCAGCCCCAGCTCCCGGAAGGCTCCATGTCTTCATCAGATGCTTCATCATTGCCCCAGCAGCAGAGCAACCACTGCACTCACACCCCTTCAGCACAGACAGACTGTTGCATGGAAAAGTTGGCCCGGCATTTCAAAAACTTACATAAAAAGGATTTTGGATTAAAATTATCAATTCATTTCCCCCTTGGCCTTCCTGGGAATTGAACGCGTCTACACAATTAAAGTGGATAAAGATTTTCTCCAAACCTGTAAAAGCCTGTTATTTATAGCTGCATCTCACTGTATTAAACACCGTGCTCTAATCTATTTCAAGCTGACGAGATGACAAATACCAAAACACAAGCTGAATACATTCCACACATTATGTATTTAAAGCACTGCAAAATTTTATTTATCAATTTCCATCTGAATTAACAGCAATCTTCTCCTGAGCTACTGGATTTGCACGAACCCAGTGACACACTGCTAGCAGGGAATTAATACATCAACAGCGTGGGTTTTGTGGCCCTACTGACAGATCAGTTTGCTGGTCTTTAGTTAGGGTATTTCATTTTTATCTAACACCTAAAAACTCCACTCGCATTTGTGGCTCACACTGGGTTGTGATGCAATGGTAAAGCGAAAACTAAAGATAAAACAGTTGCAAAAGAAAAGCAATGCAGTTTAGGAGCAAGATACTACAATATACACCTTTTTCCAAATACCTATAGGCATTTGGCTCAGTGCCCCAGGGCTCTGGTGTCAGTGCATCTTTCTGAGACTCACCAGGCACCACTGAAGCATGCTCCAGCCCAAGAAGCCATGCAGAGAATTGCAAACAAAACCCACCCAGATGGTACCGTCTTATCAAAGTTTTGCATGTCAATCTGCTTGGTTAATTAAAACCCTCTACTCTTCACAGTTAATGGCAGGTCTGTGCAGCAGAAATGGCACCAGAACAGATGTTAATGAATTTGTCAAAGCTGCAAGCAGGATGATTGCTCTGATTTCAGTGTCTTTTGAAGGACTGCTCTATTTACATTCCCACTGACCTCCCATGTCAAATCTGGTAAATATTACCTCTCCTTTGGCTGCTCTACAGAACAGCCCAAGCCAAGTTTCTTGGTGAAAGCGGTTTGCACTCAGAAAACACCACATGATTACAGACAGCCTTTTCTACAATTTCAGGAGAAAAACCTTCAATGACAAAAAGCATGTCTTCATTTCAAAGAGGTCTTTGTCTATGTCATCTTTCATCTTATCTGCTCTGGATTCCCTTGAAAAACTGCAGTTATGATTTCAGAGAGGAAAAAGAAGCTGGAGGCTATCCTGGCTCACACGACTGCTCCCAGAGGCAAGAGGAGCACTGGACTGGTCCCAGCAAGAAAGAAAATGGGGCTCACAAAAAACAGCTGGGGGCCAGCAAATGGTAGAGATAGCACCATGCAGAAGAACAGCCCTCTGTTAACCACATATCTAGAGTCAATAAGCAAATCTTCTCATCTTTGCAACTCCATGGGAAAGCTCTCCATCTGAGATGCTCCAAGACAATGACTATACACTATGAAAGTAGTTTTGACACAGGTATTAGCTGTCATCCATTTCAACTGCTTAGACTGCTTTTCAAACTTCGTTACGATCACTTCAGTTTACCAGCATGCAAATTAAAGCAATTAGGTAGCAAGCGGCCCACTTGATTTCACATGATTATTAAAAGAGCAGAAAAGGAAAAACAACCTGTCTTGATGCTAAGTAGATTCACTTGCTGAAAAGTTACACAATACAGCAATGGAAAAGGAGCAAAAAGAAGAGAAAATGCTAACTGAAACCATCCTAGATGCCTTAATTGCACCCTAAATGTACTGTCACATCTCCTGCTCAAAGCTAACACGCTAAGGGCCAATAAAAAGAAAATGAGCACAAAGTAGGTTCCTTGATGAACTAGGGACTAGTTATTCTCTAAGCAGAACGTCACTAGCAGTTATTCCTTCCTTATTAAGCACTTATTCCTAGCTACTTTATGTTAAAATCCAACTGTACTTGGCTCTCAGGGAAGATAAGGATGACTTGTTGCAGAAAAATAAGAGGAAGTCCTGAGATGCCTACATCTCTCTGAGGCAGCTGGTAAATTATTTCTACACTTTAAAACACTCTTATTGAACACAACTGCATACTTCTGACTCAGAAAACTAAGGCCCTGCACAATCACTTATTTTCTTCTCACTTCCTAGCACAAAGGAATATGGCTCAGGAACCTTAAGTGTTCTCCAAGAAGCAGAAAAATATCAAGCAGCTACAAATATAATCCACCTCCATTGTAATGGGATATCTATTCGCATTAGGGGAAGATGGATTACTAGGAACAGCATCCATCTGCACTAAGCAGTGCAGCACAATACTCAGTATTGGTACCTGTATGGTTTGTTCTTTCAATAGTGTTCTAAAGCTACTGGTTGTTTGTTAATGTAATTACTGAGTTAAACATAATTCTCCTATGAAGATGTGCCCAGTTTTCCCAGCTTTGATACGTGTTGGTTTATGTCAAGGTGACCATCTGATTGAATCTGTCCTTGTTAAGAGAGGAATTACTTTGGCTGGGAAATAGCCAAGCAATAATTTCCTTGGATAACGTATGCAGGACATAATTGGCAGTAACCAAGGATAATGTGAATGGAGGCAAGCACGTGTTACAGCGCTACTCTGAAACAGCTAGAAGTAAAATGAACTCAGATCATCACTGTGCTATTTTGATCTTGTTCAGGATAAGCCAATGCCTCGTGAAAGTGCTCCAACATACCCCTGGAGCTCTAAAGCCCAGACGCAGCATCCCCCAAAATGCTCCCAGGAGCTGGGGATGCACACACAGCCGTAAGTCCAAGGAGGACTGAGCCTCTAAGAAGCCAAGCCTCAGGCTGGCAAGACACCAAACCCACCTGCTACTTTGTGCTGGCTCATGGAAAGAAACAACTCATACTTAGAATCACAGAATTGCAGGGGTTGGAAGGGACCTCAAGAGATCATCAAGTCCCACCCCCCTGCTAAAGCAGGTTCCCTACAATAGGTTGCAGAGGTAGGCATCCACATGGGTCTTCAATGTCTCCATAGAAGGAGACTCCACAACTTCTCTGGGCAATCTGCTTCAGTGCTCTGTCATTCTTACTGTAAAGAAGTTCTTCTGCATGTTTGTATGGAACTTTCTATGTTCAAGTTTTAGGTCATTACTCCTTGTCCTATCACTATGCACTACTGAGAAGAGCCTAGCCTCATTCATTTGCCTCCTACCTCCCTTTAGATATTTATAAACATTTATCAGATCCTCTCTGAGCCTTCTTTTCCCCCAGCTGAACAGACCCAGGTTACTCAGCCTTTCCTCATACAGGAGATGCTCCAGGCCCTTTATCATCTTTGTGGCCCTCCACAGGACTCCTTCTAGGAGATGCCTGTCTTTTTTGAACTGGGGAGCCCAGAACTGGATGCAGTATTCTAAATGTGGGCTCACCAGAGCAGAGTAGAGGGAGAGGATCACCTCCCTCACCCTGCTGGCCACGCTATTTTTAAATGCACCAGGATATCATTGACCTTCTTGGCAACAAGAGCACACTGCTGGCTCACAGCCAACTTGTTTTCCAGAACACCCAGGTCCTTCTCCACAGAGTTCCTCTCCAGCAGGTCAGCCCCTAACCTGTACTGATGCATGTGGTTATTTCACCCCAGGTGCAAGACTCTACACTTGGTCTTGTTAAACGGCACCAGGTTCCTCCCTGACCAACTCTCCCATCTGTCCAGGTCTTGTTGAATGGTAGCACAGCCTTCAGGTGCGTCAGCCACAAAATCTTTTCTCATTTTACTACCTTAATGAGTATTCACCTAACTGATATTAGTCAGGGTGCGTTTTATTTTGTTGTTGCTGTTAAGTGGAGACTCACTCAATCATTTTTTTCACTTCTGCATCTCCTGGGAAAAAGATTTCCTATAGCAGTTGAAGGAAATGTGAGTTATCTCATTTACTTTAAGAAAAAAAAATCAGGAGGGGACAGAGTGACCTCTGAGGGATGCCTTGTTGCACTTCAGAGGAAGAACAAACATATCCTCACACCATGTTTTCCTCTGAAAGAGTCTAAGTCAGGTTCCCCATATTTCTCCTTCCTTTCACATGTATGCAAGACACGTACAGAACACTGTGTTTTAGAGACTGCTCATTGGTGCAGTGTTCCATTTATGCAGCCAGTTCAGTGTTATTGAGTTTTCTGTACAGAATTCTATTTGAAACAATGTATCTGAATAAGTCATCATCAAAATTAGCACCTAACATGTTATTAAAACCAACACTTTGGAAAATTTTCCTTATATCAGACATGATTAAAAATATATTTTAATTTCCAGTTAGTCATTTAAAATTTCTCACCACTTACATTTGCTTCTCTTCAAATTTAGCCAACAAAGTTTTTACCATGGTGTCAGCACACGAGCATCACACTCGCTTGTCATGAGACTTTCATAAGTTTAAATTTCTCTGTGAGAATTTTGAAAAGAGCTGTAGAAATATCTTGAACCACGCTAGCTTTTTGCAGAGAAAGGCGCACTTCTAGGGCAAATACAAGAACCTGTTTTGTCCTGATACTGCCCTTAAAAACTAAACAATAAGTCTCCAGAAAAAAACTATTCCTCACAAATGGAATTGCAGACTGCTACAGAAAATACAAAAAATATATTTTAAAAGTACATAAAACAAGGTAGAAGATGGAAAACAGCTAAGGAAGCAACCTCAAATCACGTAGGATTTATTACGAGGTAAGATTCATTAGTTTCACAGATGCAATTTTTGATAGCTTTAATTCTGAGGTTCAGCAATTTTACTGGAAAGAATTCATAACAAGCCATGGGAACTGCTGGATTTGCAGCAATTAAATGTCGGCATGGGAAAAGATGTTATGTTCTGCAGCAACAGCGAGTTCAAGGTATCGTGCTAATCCAAGTCTTGCTCAGATTATGCTCAAAACAAACATTTTTGACAGAGCCTTTAGCAAATAGAAGATACTTAAGACACTGGGCTTTTTCCCTCTTTGGAGAAGGTGAAACTCTAGACTTCAGGTTTGTGGGGTTTTTTTTTTCAAGATACATGTGTCAACTGCTCATCAGCCAAAATGGCACTGAGTTGCATGCCCTCCAGCTGGTATTTGTGACTCTAATTTAATGAGTCAGCACTGAACCGAAAATACACACGGGGTAACGACAAAAAATCTAACTTAAAAACATAGGAAGAAAAGTCAAAATAAGCATAGTTATGATTTCTGAAACAGTAGGTCATGATGGGTAGGAAATTAGATTAATGTGTAGTTGTGCAAAGGTTAAGGAATGAGATTTCTCTTCCCACACTTGAAGAGAAAAACAGAAAATGAAAAGATTTTTCCAGGTCAGGGGTTGTTTACAGTTATTAGGATTAAAGGTCAAGGGCTTATGGGAAAAATGTGTCCCGAGGTTGATGACTTCCCCTTTTTTGGGTTGGCTTAGCACAGGCAGCCATGGCTGTATCCACAGCATGTCAAGAGCGGAAGCAGCACTGGGAACAGCCGTGCCACATCAGCCAGCACGCCACTGCCTTTGGGCTGCTCCCCACAGCCATCAGCACTGGAAAACTTCACGGTGTGTTTCAGGCACATGCAAGAGGTACCCAAGCTTTGACACTCACATCCTAAATAAAATTAGATTTGTAGATGCATATGCAGAGCACTTCTGGACACAGGCCCAAGAGCAACCCCACACAGCCATAGCTGCAGCACCCTGGAATAGTCCAACCGTCATGAGAAGACAGTGCTCAGGAACCTCCATGACCTCAAACAAAGTTTATAAATACCATGACCCAAAGCACTACAGGTCACAGGGGACATGCTTCTGAATAGACTGAGAACTAAATGCTCTCTGTCCTTTGGGATTCCGTGTCTTAAAAACTCATGCCACCCTGCCAGGATCTTGTGTTGCATTTGGAAAGTCCCAGCCTATACTTGGTGCTAATACAGCCAAGCTGTAACATACCATTCAGTTAAAATACCCAAGGGACCAAAATATCCCCTTCTTTTCCCCAAAGCAGCAGGCATTCAGAATTGCACATCCTTTCTCCCAACCTCTGCAATCATGCCGGCAGCTCCAGGATTTCCCAGACAGAAGGCATCAGAGCACTGGCATTCCTGGGCAATTCCCAGACATTCATCAAGTTACTACTCAGAAATGGTTCCTCTCTCAGATCTGACTCATGCAACTCAGCACAGGCATAACAACCACGGAAGCCTGCAGCCTTGGCCAATGTGCACGTTTCTACAAGAAGATGCAGGCACAAGAGTGATGTCAATCAAGATGCTTCCACAGGTCTCTGGACATAAGTGGGACTCAAGCTACGCCCCAAATCGCAGCATGACAACACAGCTCAAACTCAATTGACCATTTCCCAAGAAAACACAGTCCTTGTGTGGTATTTTAGGTAGTAAGACAGATTCACCTGCATCTCCCAGCGCTCAGAGGCAGACATGAATGATTTACAGTGCCACTGATATTGGCACTGACACCGATATTTGCTCCAAGGATGCGTCCCTGTGAACGAGTTCTTACACAAACATACATGTCCACCTAATTTTAATAAGAAATGGTTTTCCCCAAAAATAAACTAACAAAAATCCCACAAAACAAAGCCAAAGCCACCAATCCTATTAATCCTTCCAGAGTTGACCAGACAGCATGAGGATGACTTGGTAGATGTTCTCCAGAAGCTCATGGAAAAGTATTCAGCTAATTTCTGTGTTGAACCAAAGGAAGTTGGTTGGTTGGATAGATGATATCATTTGACGGGCACTTATACAGTCTTAACAGAACTAGCCAAGGAAGAAGGTTCCTAAACACTGTACATAGTAAGTTACTTCCCTGTGCAAGAGCAGCCTCAAAATAGGTGGAGTTCACCCGCGGGAGAACCAGAGAGTTGTGTGAGGATGGGAAAAACACGTGCTTACCATCAATATCACCACTTGGAACTAAATGTTGTGCATGCTAGAATAACTATTAAACGGCGTCCAAAACTGACTTTTTTTTTGCATACTTTTCATGAGAAAATGCAGGATGCAAAGGGGAGTTAAGCAAGAGGCTCCAGGAAAGAGCAAGTGTAGGGAGAGAAGACAAGCAGAAGGAAGGCAGCAGCAGGAGGAATGAGGTGTTATGCTGTGGTTGTCGCAGTAGAGCATGGGGCCATGTGATAACGCTGCTCACTGTGCTCCCAGAAAACCACTGCCCCCTGTAAGAGTTATTTTCTTCCCATTCAGTACAGAATAGAACCACCCAAACAATGAATATTTGCATTTACTCACTGATTACTAGAAAACTGCTTTTCCTGGCTCTCCAGGCTCAGTACCAGAGCTTGAGGAGCACCGCTCTAGGACACTTTCCATCCAGCACCGCACAGCTCTCCACATGAATCAAAGCACAATGCCCACACTTCAGACAGCGTTCTTCAGCTCCCAGACTGCTCTGTTTGCTTTGCATCAGTAGCAACAGCCCACAGCAATGGAAACTGTGGGAATCTGCTATGGTGTGTGAAAACACCAAGGCCACGCTGTTGTCTTCCTGACTGCACGTAGAATAAGCAGTGTTTTAAGTGATAGTAATCCACTCCCAAAAAGAAACGCTCTGCTCAGTGAGCAATTAACTTGAGAGAATCCCAAGGAGTTGGCTGATGTGAACCACATTACGGCATGCTGCACAGCCCACAATGCTCCTGCCTCTTGCTGCATTATCCTGCTATTTCCTCATTACCAAAAATGATATATACCTTTGACATTTATTACCATGATCTCTTGCAAATAGTACTTCAGCTTTTCATCTTCAACTAAACATAAAAACAGAGGATACCATAGTGCATTTAAAATAGTTCAAGTTGCAAATCAAAAGTATATTCTCTTTTAAACATATATGAAATCCTCATTAAAAAAAAAAAAAAAAAAAAAACAAGAGATGAGTGGTAGTGCCCTCAAAAGAAGGCTTGAGCAGAATTGTTGATTTCTAGTTGCTCAGAAAAACAGCAAACATGCTACTTGAGGTCCTTGAGAAAAAGTGACCTTGGGCAAATGCATCACTATAAGTTATGTAAAAGTGCCTGCAGGGAGCAGCTCAAAGCAGCACTAAGACCACCACATAGCAGAGGTACTCCAGGTTTCCCTGCTTCCTTAGCATGCATTGAAGGCTCGTGCTGACCTTTTCAGAGAACAGACTCATTGAATTGCATATCTCTTCCTGCTGCCTGGCACGAGGCGGGCATAATAACCACACTGTACGCCCAGAAAAATGTTAACAGCTTTCAGAGCGAGTGCCAACGAGACGGACTGTCGGCACTTCCACACTTGCTCTGCAGCACTCACAAGGGAACGCCGCGGGGATGCACCCTGGGCTCCTACTGCCCGGCCATCCTAAGCAGCAAAGGAGAGGTCAAAAAAACAGACAAACTAATGACAAAAAAACAAATGGAAGTAGTCCATAATTTGAAAATGGAAATTGCCTTCCGTTTAACCTTGAGTGTATCTCTGCACGAGCACAAGAAATGAGTTTCCTCTCTCTACTTCCTTTCATAAGGCTGGAACATCCCATGGCAATGGGTCTGAGACTCACTAGCAGCATGCTGCAGGACTGTGCGTGTCAAGAATTAAAACAGCAGCTGTGACAACCACGCTGTGCTGACTGCACAGGGGGAAAGCACTGGAACAGAAGAGTAGCCACCTTCAGTAAGGGCAGGCTTACTACCACTGCTCCAGAAATACAAGCAGGCTACAAGGAGACTTCAAGTAAGGGAGAAAATAGGAACCATTTAAGAAGCTGGGCACTGCTTCTGTCTAAGGTCCATGACAAGGATTTGGTCCCTTGGAGAGTGCAAACCCCACACAGCTGCCCAGCCCCACCAGAGCTGGGTGTGCTGCAAGACAGGATTGCAACAGCCAAGGAAAACACAGACGGGCTCCTGGCGAGCACAAGCTGAATGTAAATCTTCCCTGGGCAGCTGCAGACCCAAGGGTGCGTTGCTCCTTAGCGTCCCTCGCAAAACAAACTTTATTCATTCTCTGACTATGTGTAAACCTTTTTCTATCCAAATGTCTCACAAACAACAGATGGACACTATTTTTTGTAGTTATTCATCCAGGAAATTCAGACCCACTGTACCTCTTGGGTTTCGGTGGGCAGTCCCAAATAACAGAGAAGAGAGAGAAGAACAGTTTGAAATTCCTGTCCTTCCCCACTGAGAACACCAGCAGAACAAGATATCAGGCATTATGAAAATATTTAAAAAACAACATGTTCTGTCAGTCTTTCCAAGAAAGGCAGCACATCACCCTTTTCTCTAATCATGACTTTAAAACATGTGCATTACTGAAATATTTAATTTTGACTTCAAACTCAACATTTTCACCACCAGTCTTATTAGAAGCAACCTATAAATCTCAGTGAATGCTTCAGCAATGCAGAGAGGACTAAACTAGTTAGTTATAGTGAGTAGCCAAGTCTAACATTTTATTGTCTTCCACATTCTAGTGCATGTTTTGATGTCAAGTACATGTGAACTCCAGTCCTCATATCTTACAGTAAATATGAACTGTGAACATATCAATCTGAAGAAATAACCCTATTAGAGATGGATTTTATCTTATTCCTCTTCAAAGTTCAAGCTTGCAAGATACTAATTGCCAATCTGTTCAGAGGGTAAATGCTCAGCTGATGCACTCGGTCTTTTCTCAGAGCTTAAAGAGCAATGGCTTCTCTGAGCAGGATCCAGGAACATTTTGGCTTTGTGCTTCTTGCCCAGCTTCCTGACTTCCCTGTTTCCTTGAGCAGAACAAGTTCTGCTAATTGAAGGAGCAGACCCACACCGATACTGTTTGCGCTTTACTGAGGATTTTTAAGAGATTTGTTTCAGTTGCTGATGATTTGAGAATAAAAGAAAAATTGTATTTTTAACATACGTTTATTACATTTTTGGAAGGAGAAAGGAAATGATTTTGCACAGGCAGTTTTATAGATAATTCAATCTCCCATCTTGGCTTGCTCTCTATTGACTTTGAGTTCTGCAGCGAGCTACAAATTACATGACCTCCCAGGTTTTAGGTCCCAGTGCTGCAATTACAAGAGTGGGCTTTTTCTGGCTTTCCCCATTTCCTAGCTTCTTCTGGGAAGCAGTGCCCATTCTGTGCTTACTCTCCTCATACAGATTTTCCATTGGACTTATGACCTACTAACACTACTGTAGTTGCCACTAAGCAGAGATAGATGATCTTTGAGACCCCTTCCAACATTCTATGATTCATTCTAAGTCTCCTCCTGGAGCCTGCAGCTCAGGCCCATGTATTTAGGGCTTCTGCAGGAGGGAGCAGCAGGCAGTTTGGCCTAAGAGCAAGCACACTCCTCATGTAGTGAAGACGCACGCTCAACATATTGACATATCTACATAATCCAGAAAAATGCCAGCATAGAAATGCTTACCCCAACATACTTCAAGAAACGTGCCTTCAAGCAGCACCTAAGCTGCTGTAACAGCCAAACTGACATGAAAGACAAGGGGATATGCTCATCAGATCTTCCATGATTAATATTACAGAGGTACGCAAAATTTCTTCAGCTCTTCACTTGTTGAACGCAGAACTTTGAAGCAGCATGGTGGGAGGTTAAAACAGAGGGGTCTGGGGTTGGTTTGGTTCTAAGATCCTTGCTCCCATTTCCAAACTGGAGAACAAAGATATCTCCTTCCTCTCCTAGTCCAGCTCTCAGCTAGTCTGAAGCTCCCCTACAGCATAATGCTCTTCACATCTACAGTTCAGCTAGAGGCATGAAAGATATTGAATTGCTGTTGAAAGAAGGAGCCCTTGTCTCCGCAGTACCAGTCACAAACGACAGTTTCTGACTGCATTGTGAAATCCTAGCTGCCAACATATCAGTGGTGTGTGCAAATATCCCACAAATGCAGCAGGGCTCACAGTCATTACACATTAAAACTTTGAAGGAATTAACTTCCCAGTAGTGACACAAGCTGAATTCCACTTCTATTTGCTTTCCAAGTTAATGAAAAACTTTCAAACAGCCTCCAAGAATGTCAGCTTTGGGGAAAGCCATTTACTACCACAGTTTACAGATGAGGAATACTTCTCCCAGAGATCAGAATATCTTCTTTTAAGGTCAAACTTTGTAAGGAATATCTCCTGCACTAGAGCACTGCTGCTTCCATTTGACAAGAAGCACTGATCTCAGGAGGGATCGAGTTAACACAGGCACAGCACTGAGACAAGCACGTTCTCCCCACCAGATCTTTACCCTACTTTCCTACCACAGAAACATAATATGCTTTCATACCTGCCTCCTAGGGAAAAACAAGCAGCAGATGCAGGTGAATGCATCTGTCAATCACCTACAATTACATGATGAATATATTGGAGGTGGAGGCTTTTCAGTTGCTGTCACTCATTTTTGCAGGTCTACCTGCGGTAGTGCTTATCTAGAAGGTCAAGTTGTATTCCACAGTGCAGGGAGTGAATCCATATCCAGCTGACGTAATATGGAGATTGGTTTCTCCATGGCCACTGTAGACTTGAATTCAGTGCTGGTGGCCACAGAGACAATATTATCTGGGGTTTTGTTTGCATGTTACTTATGAAACAAATTGTGCTACATAACTTGCAGCGAAATAACTCAGAGCACCTGTTCGGTTTCTTCCCACTGACCTGCTGTCTCCAGTCTGTAGGGCAACCACAGGCACACGAGGCAAGACGACAAGCCTTTGGGAATGGGAGCTGCCTTCACTGAGTCTTCCATGGTGATCTCGCACAGTGGGAAAAGAGCTGAGCACCCCAGCATCCACCTGTGCTAAGGACAGAGGCATGTGCATCTGGGAAAGATGTCCTCGCTTTATTTCTCCCATACCTGGGAGAATCTTGCTTCCCCCTGCAGTGCAGATCAGGATGAGACTTCATAGCACGGAGCACCCAGATAGAGGACCAAGTGGCTGCATTTGCTTATTAACCGCCTTAATTCCAGCAGCTCACGCTCTGCAGTGAAAACCTACAGTCTCTAAAAGTGTAACAGGTACTTTGAAAGCATGTCATATTTTCGGGTGTAAGTGAACAAGAGCCAGCTACACAAACTTCTAGAAGGCATTTCCATAGGATTAACCTACAGTGGCTTTCTTATCTTGAAAAGCAATTTTCTATCTAATAGTTATTTCAAAAATCTGTTTTCAAGGAAAAAAAACATTTATTTGAAGGGAATAAAAATACACATACAAAGCACCACATACAAAGCAATAAATTGTCAGGCAGGTGGACGTGACAGGCAAAAGGGCTTCCCCAGGAGGATCTCTGTGTGGAAGATACAGGCAGAACTGCACAGTTTCAAAGAGTACACAGTTTGTCTAAAGTTCCCAAAAGCTGTCACTCTGTAAATGGTTTTCTTTGGTACGAAGCATAAATTCTGGGCTCACAAAGGAGAAAGTTTGTTTTAAAACACATCAACGTGTACACAAATATGTAATACCAAGTATACAAACATACTTGTATTAACATACACGCATCCCTCTACAGAGAAAAACGCGCTCTTTAGATAATTTTAGTATTAAATTTCTTAGCAGTGAAATAGGATCTGATCTTTGCAAAATATTATAAGGCCATTTAAAAGAATATTCAGTGAATATCTGCAAAGGTAAAATTGCAGATCTTGTTCTTAAAGGTCAATACATTTCAGTGGTAATGCAACCTCATTGTCTTTTTTTTATTAATTTTTTATTTTGGGCAAGCTTAGAGAGTGCACGATCGTGGGTTTCTCACTCTTTTCATGCAGTTCTGTAATGCAATGATGTCTGCAAAGAACAAAAGACTAACTGTCAATGTTATTGTTTGATTTTTCCACTTGAGAACATACTCCCAGAGCTGTGGCATATCTCATTATATACAGGCTATTTGTATAAAGCCTGGAACAGACTTCCTGACCACATACAGTTATTCAGGTACTCATGATGACTTCTCCCCTCCTAAAGAACGTTCACACAAGGGAGAGGATGTTTAAGCACGGCTATTCTGGCTAAATTCCAATCCAAGACTTAGGAATTTTCAATCTAAAATCCTCCTTCCCATTTCAATGCATTACAGTATTTTCTGTAACATCCTGTCATCATTAGGCTGCAATCTCATTTATTTTGACATCGCTGGGAATTTTGCCACTAGGATCAGAGTCAGACGCACTGCTGAAAAGTTCTGGCTAAGTGGTGATGTGCCAGACAGAGGTCATCAAATGTTTCCGATAGATCAAAAAAGAAAATATGTCTTAGAATATTTTTTAAGTCTTTGGGAACTTGCTTCTTGTAAATGGTTACTGGAATCAATGAACCAGGCACAAGTATGATCAACACATACAAATTACATGAATTTGACTATTTCCCCTTTACATTAGTGAAACTGATAGCTAAAAAGAATGAGCGAGTATGACATATACCTTCCCAGAAGGTGCAAAAGCAGGAATCTTTTTTTAAAAAACAAACAAACAAACAAACAAACAGAAATCTGACTTATTTTTCTATTCCTTTTTAGGACAAATTCATGTCCACAATACAGTGTAGAAGATTTGGTACACTGATACAAATTTGGACCCACGTCCACCAAAAAGTCGCTTTTGCCAAACATTTTGATCTGTTTGGAAGAGATTTCATAACAGCGCAGACCAACACAACTGCAGATGCTCAGAGCACCAATCCTGACTGCCATAAAGGAGCCCCATAAATCCATTCGTGCACTGCAGAACTACAGGCAAGCATCAGGACACACCAGCTGCACGCTCTGCCCTCCCCAAAGTTGAATGTCCAGAGGGAAATCCTCCCTCTGGAAGTGTTTTTATTTTGGATTCTCTGTTGTGCGTTGAACATCCTAATGCAAGGATCCTCTCCTTGGGGAGACCCAGGATGGACTGCAGCATTCTCTAGTTTTCCAAGAAGAAATTCTTCACTATGAGGGTGGTGAAGCCTTGGAAGAGATTGCCCAGAGGAGCTGTGAATGCTCCGTACCTAGAAGTGTTCAAGGCTGGGCTGGATGTGGCTTTAGGCAGCCTGATCTAATAGAAGGTGCTCCTGTCAATGGCAGGGGAGTTGGGACTAGATGATCTTAAAGGTCCCTTCCAACCCAAACCATTCTGTGGAACATTATTAACCAGAACATTAAATCAAGTCCAAAAAAATGCCAAGTTCTCCTTGTAAATCTTTTGCAAAGCATGATTTAAGTAGCCTCAGGTTAAGAATTCTAGTTGTCTTTCTTGCATCATGCAGGTGAGATTCCAACTATCCTGACATCTGCAGCATTTTAGCCTAACCACTGAATGTTTAAACCTTTAATGCTGTAACAGGAAAAGAATAAAAATCCCAATTGCTTCCTAAATGGACAGAGGCCATCTGGGGCCAGAGTTCCAAGTATTCCCACAGTTACACAGAGATGGAGGTCAACTACCACAAGCAGCGCTCAGCATTAAGCGACCCCACATAACTGTGTGTGGGTGCTCCTCTGCTAAGAAAGAGTGAATCATCCCTCTTCAACATGAGCTGGTTTTGCAATATATTAATATAAAGTAGGACACTTTGTTCTCTCTCTTTTTTTTTTTTTTTTTTAAATAAATGCAATGCACAGGTATTCAAGGAAGGCTTTTCTAAAATGGTTGCACAAGTCAAAACATGCCCCAGGTAACACACCTGTACACACATGGAACGCAGTCACAGAATGCTGGAACCACTGTGTTCAGCACCTTGCTTCTGCTTGCATGTGCAAGTTTTGCTTCCAGAACCTGGTGCAATTGTTCACAAACCACCTTCCAGGCTGCTCCATGGAGACCCTCAGATGGGATGATTCACCTATGTAGGCGACCTGCTGCAGGAGCAGAGACGCTGCATTTTACAGAACTGATATTAAAATGAAATCAACTCTAGTCTCGCAGTACATCAGCCATGGAAATTAATTGTCAGTTTAGATGAAATCTCCAGAGGTTCCCTCTCCCTCAGTGTCCAAATGGAACAAACTGACATCTTCCCTTTCCCCCAGGTTGGGGCTAAGGGAACCATAGATGTTTTTGTATATAGCATCACTGCTAAAAAACAACAAAAGGTGCCTACAGAAATTCTGTTTGCAGCCATGAGACGGGTCCTGCTGTCAGTCCACTGGTATCAGACATTATGTCCCTGCTTTCCTTCCAGCATGCAGTGAGGCTTTATTTTGGCTAACAATTTAGAGAATGAGCCGCTGCCTTAAGAGTCATTTCTCTGCCTGTCAGCTGGGCACTGCTCACCACTGAGTACAGAATAAAGCCAGCAGCAAAATCACACCCAGCATCCCACACTGGTTCTTCAAGCTTCACAATGACCAGTTAAAACTAGGAAATCAGACATGCCTCTGTGGATTTCCTACTGGCTTCCTGAACAGAATATCATTGCTCGTGTTTAACTTCTGCACATAGAACAGTCACACAGGAAAAAAACAAAGTTGGGAACAGGAAAACACAATGCAAGGAGCTGCTGGAAGGGTTAAAACAGAATTCCCCAGCTTGAAAGCTGAGGCATGGCTCAGTTCCTCCAAATCACCATACACACATGGACAGGACTTGGCATAATTTGTTACAGTACACTGCTGGGATGAGTTTAAGTTGAATTACTCTGAGGCCAAACCTCTCCTCACTTACCACAAATAAAACGTGGATGGCTTTTATTTGCTTAAACTCTGCGAACAAGTCTAAAACAAAGCTTCTGACTCTGATGAAGAGCATTTTTATCTGAGTAATGCACACCAAACCATGTAGGATAAGTATGCATTTCCAGCTATGAATACCAGAAAACACAGGTGAGGAAACTAAGCAGAACATGGCAGAACACCACATTCTTTGAGCGTGTGAGACACTGAATGAATTAAATAGACTTGACAGCCTCATATGGGAACAAAAATAGAGCAGGAAGGGCTTTGTTTGTTAAAGTAATCTCACAGCATCTAACAGCTGCTTCTTCCCTCTGTAAAGTTACTGCTGGGAAAAATATATAGCGATACGAACTTTTCTTCAACAGATCACCCCAAGGCATGGTCCAGGGAAAGCAGCAAACCAGGCTGCAGATATTCAATACATTTTCCTGAGCTGGCAGTATTCCAAAGACCTGTACTCCACAAAACCTGCTGCTGCTGCGTGCCTGCTTTTTTGCATGTTGGGTCACTCGCCAACCCCAGGAGCATCAGTATGCAGGCTACAGCTTGGCACATCCCGCAGCAATGCCAGCTCAGCCAAAGGAACAGCTAATAGGGCACACCAGAGCCTGCAGTTGGAAAGCCCATTAGCAGGGTGAGGACAGGAAGCCCTTGAAGTCGCTAATGTGACTGCCATGGCCACCGCAAAGGGAGGCTGCAGAGGGCAGCACTGCCTTGCTCTTGGCTCGCATTGCCCAGCACAGGACATCACAATTAAAATGAAGCATTCACTACATTAACCTCACTGTTGCACGGATGAGGAAACTCTTGGTTTTAAGGCCTCCCTGAGAAAGAACGGATGCTTGCACGGTGTCTGACCGCGTGCCGGCACCATTCCCAGCCCTGTGGACTAGAAAGCTTGGGACCATGGCCAGGGCGGACACGCGGCTAGCTGCAGGGCAGGACAGCACACAGAGGGGAAGCAGCGGCTCATGGCAGATGGAAAGGACAAAGGAACGCTGGAAAAAGCCACTGCGTACAGGAAGAGCCAAAGGCCTGGTTACAAAGCTGCTGCCACAGGATCCACGAAGAAGTGGAAGCTGCAGCAAACAAGTGGACAGCTCATTGCCTGGCACCGCGTCCAGGAGCAGGGCAGCCTGCTTCCCAACTCTATACATACATCTGAGAGGTCTTTATCTATTATTCGCTCACCTACCTCAGCAGCAGAAGAAATAAATGGATTGGGAAAAGCTGATCTCTTCACACCCTTAGATTTAAGCATAGACAGACCATTAGATAAGCCTGTCTAGCAATGGGAATTGGGTTCTTTGTCGCTCTGTGGAACAAAGTATTTCTGTAGAGCACTGAGAGATCAGGCACTGCTGTCTGATGCATGAAAGTCCAGCCAAGGCTTAAACCTCATTTTAAGAGCTGGCCAAGATGAATAACTTCAGTATATAAATTAAAGAAGTGGCCACTAAATGAACTGCAATGCAGTCCACACAGCACAGACCTCACCCACCACCCCACAAAAAGCAATTTTCACATTGGTAGTAAAGGGAATGTGAATTCTGCTGAGCAGCAGGGCTGTGCAGAACTTTGATATTCTTCTTTGCAGCAGGCTGTGCCACAGAGAGAGGAAAGGGCAAGATGAAGAGCTAAGTGCAGCAGTTAATCTTTAACTTTCCTCTTCAGAAACAGAAGCAGGTTAAGCACAAGAGACCTCCAAGGATGATCTCTGCCTACATCGAGGCAGAAATTGTCTAAATGCTATCTGTAAAGATTTGTGTGTTACCTCCTCTAGAAAATAAACATGACATTAGTGTAAGAACGAAAAGTAAAGGAATAAGAATAGAGGCCAATTAAAATGACACTCTTGTGTTCAAATTCACAGAAGTCTGTAAAGTTGCATCTGTCTCAGTTTTTCTTACAGATTAAGAAACACAGAACACACCAGAAAGCACGTCACGCCTTGCTGCCTCTGTGTCAGATGCAGGGAAGCTGCAAAGCCAAGTGACTCAGGCAAGGGCTGCCACCGTCTGAGGGTATCACACGTGCCATCCAACTCTGCTAATTGCCAGAGTGCATCTCTGCATGACA
Source organism: Numida meleagris (assembly GCF_002078875.1). Taxonomy (NCBI): domain Eukaryota; kingdom Metazoa; phylum Chordata; class Aves; order Galliformes; family Numididae; genus Numida; species Numida meleagris. The sequence goes on from NC_034412.1 coordinate 51,357,747, forward strand.
GATTATGTTTTCACACTGCAATTTAATCTGTTGAGTTACGGTGTCATCAGCCAGGCATTATTTAATTACTGTGGGATAAAAGCCTTATTAAGTCTCTCCCCAGCCTTTGTCAGAGCAACACATCTTACAAACACAACTGAATCTCCAGGGTATTTGCAAGGGAGTATTGCCTGTCTATTTATTTTAAATAACGTGCTGATATGTAATTGATGCTGTCAAAACAGAAAAGGAAGTAAAAGAGCTGATACATTAAAAAAAAAGCTGCAAGCTAACAGAACTTAATGGTACTCTGAGGACAGGAAATCTGCATTTTCCCAGCTCCGGTGTTGACACTCCCTGCCAAGCCCATTTGAAGTGTGGTTTTATCATGGAGATATGTTGGAGTCCCACGAGATCAAAAACATTGTCAAGTGGATAATGACTTGCACATTTCTCCTCTCCCACCATCTGCATGTGCAGACAAAGATGTACCCAGAACACAACAGCTCAACGTACACACGTACGCGTATTACAGCACCTCCTGTACAAGAGCCCACTCCTCAGTAAATCTACATGGCTTTACAAGAACTGACACGTAAAATGCCTTTGGGGATTCTTTAAATGCGTTTCCTTGCATTCAATTCTAACTTGCCTTTGACAACGCTTCTAAAAGGCAATCCCAAATCCACATTTGGAGTGAACAGAGCAATTATGGGATTTTAAACAAAGATAGAGTCAGTATCAGAAAAAATCCACAATAATCCATGGAACCACAATAAATGGATTTGCAGGCATTTGTGGAAAAATTCTGCTCTTGAATCCACAACAGCTGCCTCTAGAGGTGCGCAGAAAGAGCACAGCACTGGAGGGAAGCCATACTTGCCCACAGCTCCTGCCTCGGGAACCACTTCCCAAAGGAACACTGTGGGCTCTCCTATCCACCTGCACTGCTCACCTCTTCCTGCTGCCCAGCAGGGATTACTGAGTGCTGCTGCCAAACATAGGGCACAGTTTTACATACTGCCTCTTCATTTTTCATTTTTAATAAAACAGAATTATAGAATAAACACTTGGATCTCTACTTTTGATCAGAAAGTAGTCGAAACATACAAAGAATAGATGATTGCCACACTGTAAACATAAAAAAAACCATACTGTTGAGCAAGTAATCCATTTCTCATGTGACTGTAGTCGAACAACTAGCTTCTTTATTATTCGAGCTACACTCTCTATATAATACTGCACAGATATAAAATGTAGGAATATTATGCATATATTCCCAGAAAAGCAAAACTAACTATCTGAAGCATGCCAAAACATCTCAGTGTTCCCATTCTCCATCCTTTCTGTAGCAACTTCAGCAGCAGAAGATGGTGAGACAGAGAGAGCCTCACGTTATCTTAACACTTGTGGCTAACAAACACCTGCAACGTATCTGGCAGTACATATCATTCAGAGAAATGGATGTCCAATAAATACAATGGGAAAAAGAACTGAAACATCTAAAAATGGCCTTAATTTCAAATATCCATCACTGCCAAAGCTACGACCCTTCTATAGCAATCATCCAAAGCAGAACAGATGGAAGCTAAACATGCTTTTATCCATCATGGGCTCATAATAAACTGTAGGCTGCTCTTCCTGCCTGGTTCTCTTTCACCATTTCTCAAGTGCACCTCTGCAAAAAGTACACAGATGTACGTGCATCTTTTGTAAATGAGTTTCATACTATGATGATTCTTTTGTCTCCTGGCCGGGCTTAACTTGACTTTACATTGATAAGGAAATGAGAAGGGTATGGCCCAAATTATCGCATTTTTCAGTGTAAACACTCCTTTTACACGTCTTTTTGGTAGCTCAGTGTTGATTTCCATTATTCATTCTTCTCAGCTCCAACCATTATTCTCTCAGGCCTTGGTTTTAGGGTTTTGTTTGCCTGCTGCATACTCTTTCCCCCTTATGCATCATTTTATTTATGTAGCTAAGACACTGACACGCTGCTCTCTGAGCAAAGATATACGTAGCAGTTTAGGCACTTAACCCAAGCTTCCTCCTAAGCCCACAGTCCTCTTTGTTCTTAGGAAACATGGTCCATCCTGAGAGATGGCAGTGACACAAACTGGGCTTCAACATTCCGTCCTGAAGGATGGCAGGCCCCTGTGTAGCCAATCTCATTTGAGGACATTTCCCCAAGTTCAGCAAGGTCTGCATTAAGCCAGCTCATCTCTCATCAGGCTGTATCAGCCTCCTGTTACTACCCTCTAACATCGCCAAGAGCACTAATGGCGTTACCATCCTTGATGGGCATTATTGCACCATACATAGGGAGCTCCCAGGGGCAAGTGGGCCACACTCGCTCCTGGCCCACCATGTCAGGGGCTTGTGCCCATCTCCTGCAGCACCACCCCATCTTTCCCACTCCCTTCCTGAGGCCAGCAGCCCAGCAGGCTCAGTGCCAGCTCCTCCTGCCATGGAGGAGGACAATAGCACGCTCTGTGCTCCAACGGCTGAGCTGTGCCAAATGGCGGCAGATGGCGTCTTCCCCTGGGGCCCCACATTGGCAAGCCGCAAAGATCAGCCTTCCCTGGGTGCTCGCCTTCTCCCTCCTCCCCGCTGTCACATTTTCCGTCATTGCCCCTGAAAGGAGCCCTTTGCAGAGCAAATCCCTCCACCGCCTCAGCTGCCCCAGGGCCCGCGGCCTACACAGTACACCAGGAACATCGTCTGCAGGGTACAGCCTGCTGCAGCCCTCATCTCCTCCCACGGCAAGAAAGCCTGCTTGGTCAGCACAGTGCCATCCAGCACTGCCCCTTGACATTATTCCTTCATGAATCATCACATAAATCACAGACCAGCCTCATTAAGATCTAACAGCCTGGTGCTTATGCTGTGAAGCACTCCTCACAAACATACATCAGTCGCATGCTGTTTCTTGGTATTTCTGCCGGAAAACAGAAACTAACCACTTGCTCAACCTATGTGTATCATGGTGATTTGAAATACAGCACAGAAGATCAAGATCTCCCAACTGGTCCCACCTGCTAGCTTTATAAAAGACATACTTTAATCAGCACAGATCTCCAGAGAGAACAGTTCAAGCTGTGACCCCACAAGGAGAGATGAAGCAGTATTATCCTGTGCAGAGATATTTACATCCCAGAGAAAGGTATCATTTTGCTGTTGGAGGGAATGAGTCAGGCTAGCCTGGCTTTCACTACACTGAATAACAAATCAACACCAAGTACCAGTACTCGGTAACTGTGAAATTGGCGGATATCAAGAAGAAATTCTCTTTTTTAGCCTTAAATTTGACTGCTGTACTCAAGAAACTGAGACTAGCAAGCACCTTGCACTTGCCATGGGCTTGAAAATTTTGTTCTCTTCTCTAATGCTCAGCTGAAAGGGAAAAAAAATAATTTAAGTGAGGATCAATGTTCCCATAGCACCAGCAGTGGAAAAGACGGAAGATGAAATAGCCTGCAGAGACTGAATGAAGACCAAATGACTTCTGAGCCTCCTACAGCCACAGGGCAGGGGATGAGTTCAGGCAGCAACACTCACGCACATGAGAAAACAAGAGGCAAAACTGCTTTAAGGTCTGTAAACTTCAGGAAAGATTTTCACTTGTATGGCCTAAGTACCAACCACTACCATATTTCAAGGATGCAGACCCAACTATTTTCACTTTCCTCCTTCCAGAGACAAACAAGCTTTGGCAAGTTTGCTGCCTGTATCCTTACTCCTCCGACATTTGTAGCACCAACTGTTAGTGCACCAAGCAGTAACTCAAGGCAAGATCAGCTTGCAGGCTCAGCCACAACTTCCCACACATCTTCAGGCAAGTGATCTGCTCTCCTTCCTCACATTTCAAGTGGAATACCCACAGCTATTTGACAGTGAAGGTACATGCATTTTCCTTTATTTGCTTTTTGCATCTACAGATGTTCTAGCCAAAAACACTGGCAAACACTAGGATTTCATCATTACTATTACCACAGAAGCTCATCAGACACCCGCACAACACCCTACAAATGACCACATCTTGCACAACTATTCCTCAGAGCATCCCTCAATAGCAGTTCTTACTTCTTCCTATAGTATTTTCATTCCATAAGTACAGATCATCTTCTAATAATCAAAATACAGAAGGTGCACATAGACAAGTATAATAAAAACATTATCTTACAGGCATAGAACCTTGCACATTGACTTAAGCGGACGGATGCTCAATTCTGTGAGCAGAGGCAGCAAAATAATCATTACTGTAATTCACCAAGCAACATGGAGATTTAATAAAATATTTTCTCAAAATGACCAAATTAGCACTGCCTCTGATTTTTCGCCAGTAGAACCTTTTCATTTCAACTTCCATCATTTTTGGGGATCTTGAGTTTTAAGCTGGACCTTCTAATACATCAAGCATACTGCTGACATGAACCAAGGAAAACACTGAAGCCCTGCACATGGTATTCAGCACAGAAGCATGACTATTACCTCAGTGGACTGTTTGATGTCAGTACTAGGAGGACATGCATTGAAGCTTAAAACAAACGAAGCTACTAGCTGTTCAGACTACTGTTGTAGCTACAAAGATAAAAGCAATAACATTTCTTTTAAGACATGAAGCTTGTCTTGACACACCAGGAAATCCCGGAAGTGCCAAAACACACAGTTCTTTTGCCAATGAAAGTGTGTTTCCATGGCATAACATTAATGCGCATAATGTAGACATTGCTGAATATCTACTGTAACTTCTACTTATAGCTTCACAGCTCATTCATACACGCACCCAGGCCATAATTTACCTTTAGCCCTATGCAGTCCTATCAAGAGCTATTTCTGGCTAAGCTGTGTACTAACTACAGTGCTGAGATGGAGAAACTCATTACTGTTGGGCCTTTTAAAATGGGGTAGGACTAAATAATGTCCTCACATGTAACTTCCATGACACAAGCTACATCTTCCTTAAACGCGAATTTGGCATACAGGTGTATTGATAGTGGAAGACATATACCATAAACCTGACACTGAAGTTTGCTTTTATGCCACAAACTTTTAAATATGTCAATGCCATTATGTCCCAAACTCATATATAGCAGATGACAGAGTGACACCAGTGGGCTTGCCCAAATGTACACAAATGCTAACTTACCTATGAAACAAGCACATGATATCATACACATCATACGTTGAGCAGCAACAAACATAAGCAGTCTGCTTCTGAAGTAGAAACTGCAACTGAAAATCAATTTTTTTTAAACCCCTACTTTATATATCACATGTCAGTCACAGCATAGAGATGCAAAGAATCTACACACATTCAGAGCAATTGTGGAGTACTCTGCTATGTGAAATTAATGCAATTGAGAACAGACGATTGGAAATTAAGTGGCATTACTTCGCAGGAAAGTCCATGAAATCTGAAAGTGTTCAGAAGTTTTCAGAAGTCCTTCATCCATCACTAGTTTCCAAAACAGATCTTAGCAAGTCAATAGCATTCAGAAAGCAGGCAATAGTACTAACACTACTACTGGAAATACACATGCTTTTAACCTATAATCTGTAGTCACAAAGGTAAAAGGGAATTGAGATAGCAGGCTCCATATACACAGACTTGCGACAGCTTATGTTTCAGTAGCTTCAGAGTTAAGCACCCAAGCCATAAGAGCGCAGTAATTTGCCTATTCTTCACATACTGCATGCTACAGAGAAGACATTTAGGAAGGGCTCTTTTCCTCTTTTAAACAGCCTCTTCATCTAGATTAATTCCTTTGGCTTTAAAAGCAGATAGGACAAACTCACTGCCTTCCTCCAGCATTACTCAGTAGTCATGACAACAGAGGCAGAAAAAAACATAGCTAAAAGGTATATTATATGCATTGACCTGTAGGGAACCAAGCTTGACATTAGCAGATTTTAAGATGCCAGCACAACAGCTTAATGGCATGACCCATCATCTCATTTCACAGGGCTGTAGGATCAGGGATGGTTTGGGTGGTTTTTTGTTTTGGTTTTCTACTCTGAGCATGTCATATGTCTGTGCATCATGATAGTTGCTGCTCAGGATGAGAAGAGTATATTGCCCCGGAACCAACACTATTAACTTTTGCTGGTTTCACTTCCTTGGCTCACTGACTCCATGCATTTCCAAGGGTCAGCTAAGAAAGCAACAGACTGAGTTTAGTACACCTTCCTTCAAAGGCCATAAGCGAGATAAAGCATGGCAGTGTGTCCACACACAGAGAGGTGACTCCCTACCAAATACATATTCGAGAAATTGCTGCATTAATAAGGACAGCAATGTGCTCAGATCCTCAATAGGAACTGAATAGCTGGTGCCCCTTTGATTAAACTGCCTCCTGGCTCCTTCTAAAAAGATATCAGAGGCGCAATTAGTTCAGCCAGCAGCATCAGCAGCGTCCTTGAGGTCCTGTGCTCCTGACAGCTAATGAAGAAGCACTGCTGGCTGTCAGCACACACAGGGGGAGGCATCCATCTTGGTGGCAGCACCAATTAAATCCACCAGGGTCATAGCAGGAGGAGACAGGAATCCAGCACAGGGAACAAGACAGAGACAGCTGATTTTACACTCAGTCTTTGAGTCTTGTATCTTGCAGATAAGGGAACCAATGCTGCACTAGCCACGTGTGTGGTGAAGGGAACACAGAGCATCCGTGCAACAGAAACTGCAGTGAGAGTTCCTCTCTGTACACAACTTTCTCCTGAAGCCAAATGGAGAGAATTTGCTCTGTGCATTGTGTTCCTAACATTCTATGTTGCTTCCAGAAAGCTACCTGCGGTATGTAGGAATGAGTCCTCACCCTAGACATGGCATTTAATCCTGAGAAGATGAGGCAGGGAACTCTAATCCCTTATTTCTCAAAAGACTACATGTCTTTAGTGAGGTAGAGGTGGGCCTCTTCTCCCAGGTTACTAGTGATGGGACGAAAGGGAGTGGCTTTACGTTGTGCATAGGGAGATTCGGGTTGGATATTAGGAAAAAGTCCTTCTCGGAAAGAGCAGTGAGGCATTGGCACAGGCTGCCCAGGGAGGAGGCAGAGTTACCGTCCACAGAGGTATTCAAGAACCATGGTGATGTGGCACTGAGGTACACGATTAGTGGGTATGTTGGGGATGGGTTGACCACTGGACTTGATGGTCTTAGCGGTCTTCTCCAAATTTATGATTCTATAATTATGAGAAACAAACAGTTCTTCTTTCAAACATCAGGGGTCATAACCCTCTAAAGGATTTCCATGAGGAAGTTCTCCTGAGACATGAGGATGCAGCACGACTGGCAAAATGTTATCTCATCTAATAATTTGACCCTCTTTAATGCCTCCATGTAGAAGCCAACTTTTGTCATCCCACAAAAATCCTGTCATATGACCTCTAGAACTGTCAAGTATTTACATCAGAAGAGAAGAGTATTGAAATAGAGGCTGCAGAAAGTGTTCTTGTGATACACCATGGTAAAACATGCACTGGGGGAGGCTAAGAGGCCTGCTTACCAGCAGTAAGCTCAGAGATGAATACATGTGGAACACAGTTCCCTCCTGCCGACTGTCAGCCACAAGCACACAAACCTAAGCCATCTAAGATGACTCAAAGAGAAAACAGATATTCTATATAAATGAAACAGCATTTGGAACTGGAAAAAAGAAAACACCATTAGCTTTGAGGAACAATGGCCTGCTGCAGCAGTAGAAGCAAAAAAGTTTATTATCCAGCCTTTTACATAAAGGAAGCTAACAAAAAAATGAAAAACTTGAAACCCACTTCATGCTCCCTATCAGAATACTCACTCTACAGAAAACTTCATTTACCAGATGGTATGCAATTGAAAAAAAATAGGATGACAGAAAGGAAGAAAAAAGGCCTGTGGACACCTCTTTTTTCTGACTAATAAAAAAATCATGTTAGCGATTTCCAAGTTCTGGAATTAATATTTCACTTCCTTGCAGAGATTCTCTCATAAAGCTCAGTGCTTTGGAGAAATGCTCTTTATTCAAAGACTTCTGAAGTCTACAAAGTCTACCTAGAAACCTGATGTAATAGTGCTCACTGCTCTGAGAAAGCACAGCATGAGAATCTCATGCCAGAAGAGAGAAACTCAGACATGCTGTGAACAGCAGCAGCTCAAGTTCTCCAAAATAATCTAAAACTACATAGCAGGGCACTCTCCATAACAGCAGCTGGGAGCACTTCTCTAACACCAATTTGTGAGACCTACTGCAGATTTCCAAATTACCTGAAAATAATTCTTACAAGGGAAGTTGAGATGTAAAAGCGGCCAAATGTTTGAACAAGATGACTGAGAAAAATACCATCGGTGTCAAAACTAAGCCCTGAGGCAGACTTGCACGTGGCAGTCTACTGAAACTGGTTTTGTTTAATATTCTGTCCAGTTAAAGCATTTGAAAAACATAGCTGAAATACTTTAAGCCCTTGTCCTATTTCAAATTATATCCAATATTTCCTTCAACCTGAAGAAGCAGAAGTTGTCATTGCTGCAGTCCATTAGGCCTGTTCTCAATTAGTACCACAAAGGGAACTAACACCTTGCTCCCCATTCCCATGGAGAAACAAACTCCTTTCTGAAAATCGGTATGTGCATGAACTGTGCAGAGCTCATCTACACAGAAATGGAAGCTGTGTGATGTTCTCCAGCAACGTGCTTGGACTTAGCTTCCTCACTCCACGTGCCGTAGTATACTGACGTTACTATGGCAGCATATAAGCTTAAATACTTTTCTCCGAAGTTGCTTAGTTTTATTCAGACAACTGATTTTCCCATCTGTCCTCAGTCAAGTGACTTTGTAACTCAGTACTACTCAAGTACAAATTTGTCCACATGTTGAACTGCGATTCTTTGCCAGTGGTCAAAGTCACTGCACAATTATTTCATGTTTAAAGCAAAAGATTCCATAAGGAACATATAAGACCAACATTTGGAAACGTATGTTTTAGTTTGAACAACTCTAGCAAAATATTAATGCTCATCATGTTCCCCATTCAATAAATATCATCTCTTCCAAGCAATTACCCCGTCCCAGATCATGTAGAGACTGTGGTGCTTTATGTGTGCACCAGGGGACCAGGATTCAAATTCCAGAGGTTCCTACGCACAGCCTTGGAAAGCCACTGGCCCTCACAACAAGGCTCTCCATGCTGCCCTCACTCAATCTGCCTTCAGCTAACACCACCTGGCATCCCACAGAACCCCCAAACACTCTCAGCCTTGTGTGAAAACCCACAGAAAAGGTTGAATTCCCCACACCTCTGAAGGTGAGACTTGAGTTTTACCAAGTGCCTCCCTCCTGAAAACAACAGGGACTTCTCATTTCCATCCCATGCAGTCACTCAGTATCGAATTCCTACTCAGGATCCATCTCCAAAACCTAAAGGAACAACTCCTCTGAGCACAAGAGGTTATTAATAACCAGAAGTCATTAGTCACCTCGTGGTCACACAGATTCTGGGGGAGAACAGGAGGCAGTTTCACTTTTGTAAAACAACCTCATCAGTAAAAAAAAAAAAAAAAGGAATAACTTTAAGCATTAAACAATGCCATGACTTAAGGAATGAACAGAATGTTTTGAAAATGCAAATTCAAAGCATCTGTATTGTAATTAGAGCACCAACAAAACTGCAAGATGTTTGTCTCCACGCATTCATTTCTTTCATTCATCCTCAGACACAGTCATGTACAGAGAACTAGTTTCATAGTACAAACCAACTCCCACATACATTCCCAAAATAATTTGCATGTATTACCAACAAACACAAGTTTTCAGGCCACCCCCAGATGCGACAGACAAAAAGAGGACTTGTCACTACTGCCTTCAGGATTATAGAACACAGTTCCAAGAAGAGAGCGAGCCTCAGTGCCATACGTTTCACACAAGGTGTAGTTAGGCTGACATAGTTAAAAACCCTGCAAACACATCTTGCTGCTGTGTAGCTGTTCTCTCACATAAAAGTGAACAAAGGTTGAAGAAAACCTTGTCTGCAATATATTTTTCTCAATTACATCCAATAAACTACATCCAGTTGTTGCTGTCTACCTCTAAAACTGACTTTTATGAGTCAAGTGCAAGCATCCTGATGACAAACAGCTCCGTTGCAAAATGCTGACAATGCTGGCCTTAAGGAGCAATGGTGACAACAACAGGAGGAAAACTTGTTTCATCTCTATTTGACATCCACTGACAACATTCCCTCAGGCACTGATCTGCCTTCCTGGTCAGCCCAGGTCTCAATTTCATTTTCAACTCCCCTAAACCAAACTTTTTTCCTCATAGCATTAGGAGAACTGCTCCAGTATCAGCTGCTAGAGCTGCAGTTACCAGCAAGGGGCAAACAATAAATATACTGGTACTACCCTACACACATTCAAAATCTCATACTCAGAACTAAGCAAAAAAAAGCAAAAAACACTACTAGATAAACACTGATAGCAGCCCATGTCCCAAATTATTTAACCTGACGAAAGAGCGAGTAGACTTTAAAAAGCACTTCAGAATAACTCTTAATTCTCAGTGGAATCAAGACTTTAGCCAACACCAGACCTGTGAAGTTATCCACAGGTTTACTTCAGTACACAAAAAAAGAGAACCTGGTTTAAAATATGATCAACTCAAGCTGGGGTGAGTGCTAAGGAAACCTCACAAACAGATACGATGCTTGTTTTCTTGGCATACTTACCCTTCATTGCACATAGCTTTCATAAACAAATTCCTCACTAAATATATAAAAAGAAAAATAGAGGCACTTTGTGTAGAGCTGTGTCTGCAAATTCCACTTTGCTCTGCTCCTCCTTACCTTCTGAGTGACCGCTCTCTTCACTCTGAGTCTATTTCACACTTCTTGCACTTCTACAATATACAAAAATCACCATGCTTTGCTGAGGACAGCCAAGCTTGTAACTTGACATTCTCCAGTTTAAGAGCAAGACCACAAAGATCTTTTTCCATAAACGTTATCCTCAATTTATCTTTTTAAATAGCTACAATTGGAAAGTATACTAGCAGGTAATATGAGGATTAAGAGAATATACTGAATAAACACGGTGATCTAACCAGATGCGGAGACCATTCACAAATTGCTCCAATAATATACACACTCAGGATTAGCACTCAGTTGGCAGAAGGATGTTCTTTAGACAAATCCACCTCCAGAAAAAAAAAAAAAAAAAAAAAAAAAACATTAAAAACAAGTTTAGGGTTTCAAAGCAGCAAAGTTTGGTGGTGTTCAGTCAATTTATCCACCCACAGGGTGGAGGCAGCAGTGTCAGATGATCGTACTGGTGCCATCAGCATACACGCAGTAGTGAGAAGCTGTTTGTACCAAGCTACTGATCCTTCTGTTACCACTGGAGGCTCCATTCTATAACAACCAATACTACTTCAAATAATTACAAAACCCACTCGTACTGCCGTAATTTCTGCTCGATGCCACGAACCCAGCAGCACAGCAATCATAGTTTACATTGACAAATAAAAACCAGATTGTTTTCCTGCATTGCCCAGAGGTATGCAGGGGAAAAAAAATGAATGAAAGTATTAACAAATTAACCAATTTTTTTTCTTTAATTGAATCATTAATCACCTTCAGCTTCTGTTCTGCCTGAACAGATGCAGCCATTCGTCACTGAGAACACAACTGCAAAGTCTTTACAAGCAATAGAATATCCTACCTGGAACAACTTCAAAAAGGAACTTTCCTGGACTCTCTTCATTGCAGGGGTGCTCAATTACTCTGTTGCCAGGCAGAAAGATAGCACCCTAAGAAAGAAAACAACATCACATACAAGATCAGAACGACTGCCTTGCTTGTGATAGACAAATGTTCCTTTTCATTGTGACTGGGGGACACATGCACATGCTGTTGCTCCTATGCAGCTAACTTCCAAAGACTGAGTGTGGGATTATGTCAAAGCCAACAATCATAGACCACCTTCATTAACTAAGGCATTCAATAATGGCTTCAGGTTTTTTTCCATCTCTTCGGTTTTTGGTACTACGAAGATTTTTGTTCTGATTACACTTGTGCTGCAGGCATATTCCAATATCTACCATTCATTGCTGTGACCTTCCTTAAGAGCAGAAGTATTTACAATTCCTAGAATGAGAGTATTAAGTTAAAGAGAGAAAAGTACTCTTCTCACCAAAGAGCACACCCCACAACCTCACAACACCTTTTACTGAGAGCAGGGGAAACAGAGGCTGTGTTGGCAGCAGCCACTCGTTGCTCACCCCGTGTACAGATGTATTCTAAAAGCAGTAGGCACCCAGGCCCAGCAGCTCATCTCAAAGATGTTTTCCCTCATTCCTGCAACCAGCATTCGCTCTAGAGCAGCTTTCAGGGGCTCAGGAGCTTGCGTCCGTGAATACAGAAAACACACTCTGGATAATTACACACCGTGTTATTCAATTAAACAAAAACATGAGATTAACACCTAGCCAGCAGCACTGTAAACAAATCAATTTATGAGACAGTAAATGAAAATTGCACTTAACTTGTCTGCGCGCTCATTAGCAGCACACATGCTGCGGTCTCATTACAATGGGATGTGATGCTTTACCATTCTTTGATGTAAAATCCTTTCAATATTTACTTCACAGTGAGTTGTCACAATGACAGATTTTTGAGAACACGAGAAGAAAACAGTCATAATATTTATAACTTCATCTCCTTCATTTCACAGATGTAACATTCCATCTACTAAGAGGTGAAGCCTAAATCCCACATGACATCTAAATTAGTATAAAGGGATCCCTGACACCAATGCCATGTAAGATATTATTGTGGTTTAGAAAGAAAGCATGTACTCAAGTGATAATTTATTTTACTATTTTTATATCTATTACAGGAAATAAAGTATGTGAAATACATGCATGTTTGTATATATACACATGCATTATTTAAATTAAAAAAATAGTTGAACAATCTGCACCTGGATTCAACAGACCAGTGGGGAAAGCCTAAGAGAGCTCTCTCACTTCTCTGTCTGCTTTCACACCCATCTGTCCACCTTCCCCATGCAGAACTTCCCTGATATGAAGCATCAGCCCCAACCTTACTGCTTGGATAAACCAAGCAGTGCAGGTTGGCACAGAGTTGTGAAGGTTCAGCCAGATAAAGTTTATTTTTTTTTCCACCTTTAGCTCTTCTTCGTATATAGAGAAAAGCAGCTCTAAAGCCTTAGACATTGTACGAGATGCTCATTTGCACATAAAATATGAAGGTGGTTTCCATAGGAAAAGCAATGTTGTGACGTGGGTATTAGTGCATGTAAGCATTTCAAAATTAGCAAGTTTCACATCATGCTCAGCAAATCATTCAAATCAGCTAAACACCTCACAGTGCAGACTGCAACACTCCGGCACCACTCAGCAGATGAGTGCCACATGGAAGTATGGAAGAAGGGACAAGGACAGCTACCACAAGTGTATTGTGACGGCTAGACGGCAGGTAATATTTCTGCTTCATACGCTGCACTCCACAGGCCAGCAAAGCAACCTGGTTTGTTGTCTTACTGTTGCATTGCTTCCCCAGCCCTGTTTGAGCTTCATTTCCCACAGCAGACTTTTTCTGCATCAGCGTTCATGAAGCACCAGATTTTTCTCAGGGAAGCTCATGGGACAAGGAGCTCCCGTGCTCTCTAAGATGCAGACTAGCAGCTAAAAATACCTAATTTTTAAATACCTCCAAAGGGATTTCACTCAAGAAGCACATAGGTACATGAAGAACTTGGCTGCTTTCTTGCCCAAATATGTTTTTGGTATTTATTCTAATCCAGTTCATTCGCTTCCTGCCACCCATCACAAAAAACTACTCGAGAAGTCAGGTTGGACATTTGGAAAAATATTTTTCTCAGAAAGAGTGGTGATGCACTAGCACAAGCTGCCCAGAGAGACAGTGCAGTCACTGTGCCTAGAGGGGTTCAAGAACCATAGAGATGCGACACTGAGGGATATTGTGGGGTGGGTGGGGGTTGGACTTGGTGATCTTATAGGTCTTTTCCAACCTGTATGATTCTATCATTCTTTAAGTCCACATTATCAGTGGTCATTCATGTCAGGTGTTCCTCTGCCTTTCCAACTTAGATTTTATTAATCTTTGATATATTTCATCTTGCAATCAAGTGCTGAGTTTATTTATCCTGTTTTTCTTTGTTTTTCTTCTTTCATAGGAAACCTCCCAGGAATTCTCTGGTAACTTATCCACTGTCAGTTAACACAGAGGATCTTTACAAATCCTATTTCTTGTTGCCTGCTGCTAGGGGTTGGTTAACCGCATCACAGAAGTGCTGGCAATGGTTTGGCACCAAAGTTTTTGAGGGTTTTATACCTGTTGCAGTCCCACAACTCTCTTCTATTGGTTAATTTGCTGCAATTACTTGGTAATAATTTTACAGTAGGGTAGTTACTGCAACCAAGCTTCAAAGCTTTTAATCACAGCTCAAGTCAAGTGAACGCTCATACTGCTCCCTGCCAGCAATACTCTGAGCCTACCAAAATGCTCTTCTCCAATTTAAGTGCAAAGTAGTTCTTTAGGGGGATCTCCTATTCCCCAAGTGTGTCATGTGTTTCAAGTCACTAGCACACACTACGTAATGAAAGAAGTTTTACTGAATATGAATGTTCTGAACTATCACTATAAAATGTACAGAATGTCAGAATTCCTGCACACATGAAAGCAACATGACACCAATAGCAAGTTACAGTCACATAAGCTACAGTTACTGTAAGAGAAGGAAGGAACCAGATGTTCTCTGAGTACGATGGGGTTTTACAGCAGATAAGCCAACCAATCTCTGGCAGTAGTACTATTACCGTAGGTGATGCAGCCACTGCCCTGCAGCTGTTGCAGCCATTTATAGTTTTGCACATGCTCCGCGAAAAAAAACAGAAGTGCTGTTGTAGTAAAGGCATGCCAAGGAGGGGAGAATGTAACACACCAGGAGCAAACACAGGCAGGGACAAAGAAAGTGCAAAAGAGTTGGTTGAATAAAATTCAGTCAGTAGTCAGCACTGCATTCTTCTGGCATAAATTCCATTGCGTTTGACATTTTCTCCTACCACTATGTTAATACATTATTCCCGTTTGTTTATGCTGAAGAACGAAAATTGCCATTTAGTTCCCAGAAATTGCCCTAAAGTACTGAAAAGACCTTTCCTCCACGCAAAGTTAAAAATTTAAGTTCAATGCTTAATTTCCTAATTGAGAAGCAAACTGACTTCTGAAGTCGTTGATACAGCATGTACTGTCAGCTTAGAAGCGAGCACCGAAACACCTATTCTAACATAACACCAAGAGAGTTGTCAATTCTACCAGGATGCAATTATGGTATTTTTCAAAGATATTTTTACCTTTCTCTCCTGCCACATATTTCACTTCAGGGTTCAGTGCCTCAGAGATATTTTTCCTCAAGAAAAAAAAACAATCTTGCCTTGAGCACCCACTAGAAAATCTCTGTTTTGTTCCCCAAGAGAAAGGAAGCTCTCACCAAATAGAGCTGTAACACCACAGGAAACTACATTCGCCTAAAAACAGAGCCTCATGCACACTGTGTGCCTCTGGAGTTTATTTCTACTGCAAGGGCAAGAGACACGAGTGGCCATTTCCTGACTATACCTCAAACATCTGGAGTTATTACAAGCTTTCTCCTCTTTCTATGTTTACTTCTCAGCACTGACTGCTCCCTTACTGCTGAAAGCAAACCTTAATGTGCTGTCTTCCCATCTCTAAATTCTGCCCGCTATCCTAAGTGGTTTCAGACAGATCATGGATTAGTATGAAGCAGCTTACCAATCCAAAGCAGATTTTCCGCAGCATCTAGATAAGCTTTAACACTTCTACGCACCCTGTCCCAGCTTCTCCTTAATGAATGAGCTTATTCAACTGTACATCACTAGCTTCTGTCAGAAGTGCAGTTCCTCCAGCAGTGATTTTGTTTTCTTTCCAAGCTCGTCACCAAGGGATATAAGGCAACCAGTAGGGAGCTGGGGGCAAGCCAGGTCTGCTCCCACCTGAGGGGTAATTAGGACCAAGTTTAAGCACTCAGGAGTTTTTGCTAAGATCATTCCCCAGCACATAATTAGATGCATCAATTTCATTACATTCATTAGATTTTACTCTATTGACAACAATATGACTGAACATTAAGGAGCTACTGTAGAGGACAGGCAATTACAGAAAAATCTTACCTCTAGTAGAGCCTTCATGCTAGTAAAGGTCTAGCTTATTATTAGATAGAGCCTTTCTCTCACTATTTGTTTTACCACCAAAGAAAAAAGCCAATAAACCACCATGTTCCTCTTGCATCGGAACCACTGAGGATCAAGGCTCATTATACAAACCTCTTTTGCAAAGAAAATTTACTGATTTCTAGCATTAAGAATAGGTAGGCCAAATGAATGACTTTGTTGCCTAATTTGCTCTTACCTGGCAGGAGAAAAATTTAAAGTGTGGCCACACATGTATATGTGGAGCTCTCCGGTGACAGGCTTGACAGAAACAGCAGTACTGAGAGATAATGCAGCGTATGTGACTAGGTGGTTAAAACCAAGTCAGTCATTAAATACTGAGCCAACTATTTTTCAAGTTAGGATGCAGAGGCAGAAATCAAAAAAAAATGGGGGGTGCTTTAAAATTGAGTTTTCTATGCCATTTTGATTTAACTCATTTTGAAAAGGTGGGGAACCAGTCATTACTGCATGCAAGGGTAAAGTGGAGATAATTTATTCTCTCTCCTTGGCTGACTGGCCACAATTGACTGAAAGGATCAAGTCCACAATGGAAAGAAAAACATTTAAAATTACCAGAACGCTACTAATCATCATGTGCTTTGCTGGGACTCATACTGAGTTATGCTTTCACATTGCAGGAAGATTAATTTAGAGGGGAAAATAATCTAAGAATCTGTAGAAACACTACAATACCATGTCAGAAAATAAAACAAACAAACAAAAAAATAATAAACCACTGCATCATTACAGATGGCTTTCAGAGCAGGCTGTCTTACCACAAGAGGTACCAGATGAGAATCAGAGAGCACCAAAAAAGTCAAATGCTACCCAGTGGGACAGAAGAGCATTTCAGAGACATATGGGAGCCGTGCAATCACACTGGTGCAGCACCTGTAGAAACCTCCTTTTACTGCCACTTACGGTTACACTAACAAGCACTGCCAGGTAAACTATAACGAAACAGTGACTAAAACCATGGTCAGGCACATGCTGCAGTGAAGTCAAAGTGCTGCTGGCCCTCAGAAATTATGTAACGCTTCCAAGACTCTCTAATCTAGGAGTCACACCCTTTTTCCATCTTTGCTCTTCAGCGCTTCTTTTTGGCTTAGCTCACATTAACAGCCTTGCTTATAGTAACTCATAGCAGTCTGTTCTTGTACAACCTACTCAAAAGACAAGAATGCCATTTCTAAACTGAAAAATCAAGTGTGAGTAGTAGTTTTTAACTATTAACAGAAACTACCTCTGTTGCATAGGTCCAGCATGAATAGGACGAGAAACAGGAAGCAGCCGAAAACACAGCGTGGGGACTGTCAAGTCTCCAGCACCACAGTCTTCCAAATGCACAGTAAGGCAATACATCTATGATTCAAATCAGTTTGTTTGGGTTTTGTTTGCTTTATGGACGTCCAGGCTGACTTTAAGAAGTGAAATCATTTACAATTCCAACACGCACAGCTCTCTTCCAAGAAAGCTATGCACTGCCATGCATCCTGCTCACAGAAATAGTGCTTCCAGGTCAGTAAGTAATAGAGGTTGAAATTGCAACAGATTACCTCATTAAAGTTTTATAGCAAGTGCTAAGAAAGGTGGCAGAGACTTGAAAATGAGAACATGATCCCACTGACCCCATTTCTTCTCTTTCCTCTGCAAATATTCTTGTTTCCTTTTGACTACCAAGAACATTCCAGTGGAGTTTATCTATCCTATATGAGTTATCATTTTTCAGTTTTTATTAAAGAACAAACCACAGTTTCACATGAAAAAAGTATTAGGAATTAACAGCAAAGGTACACCTTCTCCTGCAAGTTTTGGGTTTTGTTTTTTAATGTCTACATTGCTTGCTGTTTTAATATCTATACGTTGTTTATATTTTGTCTACATAATAAACGCTTTATAAGCATGGCTTACATACTGCAACTACCACACAGGCACAATTTACACATCTTGAGGCATTGAGAGCACCCTCAGTAAGTTTGCAGACGACACCAAGCTGGCAGGAAGTGTCGATCTGCCTGGGGGTAGAGAGGCCCTACAGAGAGATCTGGACAGGCTGGATCTCTGGGCTGAAGCCAATGGGATGAGGTTCAACAAAACCAAGTGCCAGGTCCTGCACTTTGGCCACAACAACCCCAGGCAACGCTACAGGCTTGGGGCAGAGTGGCTGGAAAGTTGTATGGAGGAAACGGACCTAGGGGTATTAGTCGACGCTCGGCTGAGCATGAGCCAGCAGTGTGCCCGGGTGGCCAAGAAGGCCAATGGCATCCTGGCTTGTATCAGGAACAGTGTTGCCAGTAGGAGTAGGGAAGTCATTCTCCCTCTGTACTCAGCCCTGGTGAGGCCCCACCTCCAGTACTGTGTCCAGTTTTTGCAGTGAGGGGCCCAAAAAGACATTGAGGCCCTGGAGCGTGTTCAGAGGAGGGTGACGAAGCTGGTGAGGGGTCTGGAGCACAGGCCTTATGAGGAGCGGCTGAGGGAGCTGGGATTGTTCAGTCTGGAGAAGAGGAGGCTCAGGGGAGACCTCATCGCTCTCTGTAACTACCTGAAGGGAGGTTGTAGTGAGCTGGGGGTCAGCCTCTTCTCTTGTGTAACTAGTGACAGGATGAGGGGGAATGGCCTCAAGTTGCACCAGGGAAGATTTAGGCTGGACATTAGGAAATACTACTTTTCTGAAAGAGTGTTCAGGCGCTGGAATGGGCTGCCCAGGGAGGTGGTTGAGTCACCGTCCCTGGAGGTGTTCAAGAAACATTTAGATATAGCGTTGAGAGACATGGTTTAGTGGGGTTATTGGTGGTAGGTGGATGGTTGGACTGGATGATCTTGTAGGTCTTTTTCCAACCTAGCTCATTCTATGATTCTATGATTGGGCTTCTCTGCATCTGGTGTAAGGTGCCCAGTTGGCCCTTGTCTAAGGGAGGACAAAATTTGCAACAAACCTATCTCAGGGAGCCAGAGGTTGTGTCTTCCATCTTATTCAAGCAGTACAACCTGATGCACTTATGACCATTCACTTCTCATGCAGTACAGTCTGTACAGTCATATTTTGTGGGTTACTTTTCAGCTGTTTCTTTGAATTCAGAGTATATTAGTCTGTTTTGTCTATTCTGCAACACTGCTTCCAATTTAGAACTAGGCTTCTCAGGGGGTTTCTCATCTTTATAACTGATCTGAATCATGCATTTCTATAGCTTCTGCATGAGCTGTAGTTGTTTCTTCCTCCTGGTGTTTTAGTTAGGCATTGAAAAGTATCCTTAAACATTTTTAATGCGCAACTTAAATATTGAGTAGAGAGTTTTGGCTGATTGAAAGTGAAGCAAACTGTATGATACCGTATGGATGCACCACACGAAACTCCAAGGTGGTATATAAACACTGAATTTTCCATGGAAAGCAGATGTTTTTGGCAGGACAGAACATGTCCTAAAGACTGGACTCCTGGGCAAAGCACATATTACAGAAGTATTTATGAACCAGAACATGCTTTTACAAAGAGACAGCATAAATCAAACATCTGAACATCATCAGGGAGTTACTGCATGGTGCTAGAGTGAAATTTACCTTAATGCTTTCTTATTTGGAAAGGAAGGGATGGAAGAGCTTTGCAGACCAAGGTTTTGCAGGTTTCAGCTTAAGAAAGCATTTTTCCATTGCATTTGCATTGGTCAGCTCATTAACACAATCGCTTCATATGTTTTTCAAACACAATGCTTATATAACCAGACACATAAGAAGAAAGATACATCCTTATTTCAGCAGCTACAAAACCAGTACTAAGTTGAGTGGAAGCTAGTTTGGGAGAAGCAGCATGTCAGTGGGCTGCAGCAGCCTTGATCCCTTCAACCCAACAGGACATCCCCACAGCTCTGGTTTTCTTCAGATTTTTGGGCACACACATTTTCCATAAAATACATATAGATATGTATATATATGTGGAGAAAAGGCTTGTCTAGCCCTCCCTTATCTCACCAGTTCAGGCACAAGGCCATGATAGGAGAGCCCACCCAAAGCCCTGATGACACTGAGTGCCGCACCCAAACAGCCCCAAGGACTCAGCCCAGCCTTCCCCAAGGGCTGCAGGGCTGCTCACCTTGTTTAATTAAACATGCCTTGGGGAAAAAAAAAAATACAAGAAAAATAAGTCCTTTTCAAGATTATCCTGTCTCATTATAGGATCGACTTCAGTGAAAACAAAAATGACTTCCATCATTTGGATTTTCACTGAGTGACACTGGAGGTACAGTATAACCATCTATACAGGAGTTTACTATAGCTTTTTAAAAAGTTCCATATGCAAGTGCCAGAACATCCTTGATGATTTACTTTCCCATAAGAGCGTGACAGGCTTTCTGCAGCACTGTCGGGAGATCTCACCAAGTTCCAGACAGCTTTAGGTAAAAATAGGTGCAGGGTGACTGGAGGCCAACGTAATGAACTGCACTGCAGCAGCTGCTCCCTTCCACAGTGCATTAAGTATTAATATAAATAGTTTAGATTCAGTGCTCCTATTTTAATAAACAACCAAAATATAAACATGCATGAAGGTTTTCATGGTCTACAGGAGAGACTGCAGTATCCCTTGCCAGAGGGGAAGATGAACCACAGTTTATGTAAGAAGAGAAATTGAGAGCAAGCCCCCACAGCAGGCGAGCAGAAACAAAACCCCAGCTTTTTTGGGAACATACTGATTGCATGCTGGCCAGTGGAGCATTCCCTGCTTGGAGCTGTTGTTAAAAAGACAAAACAGTTTCAATCAGTCATCTGGTGTCAACACTTTGGAATCTCTGTTTCAAAGAGAGACAGCTCCTGTGTTAAGCTTTTTTATTTTTTTTTAGAAGCACATAATTTGTTGCACATTCATTTTCTTCAAAGTGAAAGTGTAAGACAGCAACATCAAATCTATATAAGTCCACCAAATTCTCCAGTAAAGATGATTACTCTAGAGCCCCAACAGCAGCAGCCAGGTTTTTTTGCAAGCTGAGAGCTCCTGAGCATGTTGACTGCAGCTGGAGACAGGCATCAGCATGGGAAACTGATCAGGAGGCAGCAAGAGTAGATGGGGTCTTAAATGGAGAGGCTGCTCATGAAAGCTATCAATTTTGTCTCTCTAATCGGGGTTTGGTAGCCAACCAGAAGAAAAATAGGAAGGTTCCTCAACTCCCATCTGACACTTGAGTCCTTGGAAGAAGATGCTTCAAAATCTGTTGAAGATGGAGTAACACAATGAAGGTACTTAAAGTTTAAACATTATTCTTTAAGTCTTTAATCCTACATGCTCCACACTGCTACCAGGAGCTGGTATTGACTACGCCCATTCCCTGCACAAACTTCAGCAGTGTATTTCTGGTGTCAACACGCAAAGTATCACCAAGTTAACAAAGTCAGCTCTGCTTTCCATGGCCATGCACTAAGCAAGGCAGTCCTCATAGATAAGCACACAGAAAAGCTAACAAGGAAACATGGAAACCAACCCTTCCAAATAAACCCAGAAATGATATTACATTGGCTGTCATGCACAGGCTGCACAGCAGCCTACAGGGCTTAACGTGCTTACCTGGCTCCTGCCTTCACAAAGGCTCTCTCTCACATGCACAGAAATACAGAATCCTAGCAGATGTTTGGTTTACCCTCAGAAAAGCATCACTTCCCAGTTAGAAACTGCCAAGGAACTGATTCCCCATCCATCTCACAGCACAACATGAGTTTGAGCCTCCTTGGGCTCCTGACAAATGCCACGTCCCCACTTGAACAGAAAGCCCATTCCCATAGCTGAGCTGCAGGCAAGCACATTTCCCATTTAATAGTCCTCTTCGCCAGCTTGCTGCAATTCTAATTAAAGCACCAGAGCTGCTCCACTGAGAGGCTCGTGCTGAACGCTGTCATAGAGCTCCTGAGATAAGGGAAGTCTCAGCAAAGGTTAATGACAGCAACAATTTGACTTTTTCTGTTAAATAAAGAACAGGTCATTAAAATCTTAAACAGGTGGTAGGCTTGGCAGCTCTACGGCACATGGGCTCTAGACAGATTTATCATGTCTTCCATTTTAAAACATTTACATGAATGTATTTGCTGAGATAATTCATCTTGTTCACAAAAGCATCCCATTCAAGGCTGCTGCTGTAACTGTTACATCGATCAAATTATGTTGTAAAAATGTTAGCATCCATTCTGACAATTGTCATCTCATATTTATAACTTTGGGACTCTCCTCATTAGTTAACTATTACAACTGTGGTAATTTTTACATCCACGTCACCAAGGAAATACAGAAAAGCAGCAGGACAGCTCGCTTAATGCAACCGGACCCAACACACACTGAACACATTATGAAACTATTCCAGTGCTGAGAGCCTTAAAAGAAGAGTTTCTATCCACGATCACTCCAATGTAAGCTTTCTTTCTTTCCCTTAAAGGAGAGATGAAGATGAACTGCTGAGATATTATTCCCCTCTAGGGGATCAAGTAGATGTTCTTCTTCAAACGCACATTTGTACTGCAATTTAATGACCTCCCCCCTGAGTGGAAGATAAAGGCTCGTGTTCCCATCTATGCAAAGATTTAAAAAGCACCGAGAAGAGCTTAAAATAAAGAAAATGACTTCCAAACAAACTGATTTATTGTCTAGGAAAAACCAATCAAACTGTCAAGCACTCCTGTGTGATGCTTGGTACACAGCCCTGCTGGCTAAGTTTCAGTGCATTTTAACTGACACAGCTGCTCGGTAACAAATATTCAAGACATAACTAGCCAAGAAGCATTTAAATCTGCCAGTCAAACAAGTGACAGCCACCATCCACCTCATGGGATTCTTGTCTCTATTATTAAATGGAGACAGCCACAATATCTGCCTCAAGGGTGGGGCACAGTCTCATGTACAGACACTAGCAGGATTTTTAGGTTTCTGCTGCCCACTGTTATTACTATCATGCTAGCATCAGGAGAGTTTCAGCCTGTCCAGGTCCCCACTGTCCTGTGCAATGCATTTACAACAAAGGGACGTTTGACAGGACGAGAGGTAACAGTCTCAATTGCACCAGGGGAAGTTCAAGTTGGATATTATGAAAAAATCCTTCTTAGAAAGAGCAGTGAGGCACTGGCACAGGCTGCCCAGAGAGATGGTAGAGTCACCTTCCCCAGGGGTTTTCAGGAAACGTGGAGATGTGGCACTGAGGGGTATGGCTAGTGGGCATGGTGGGGATGGGTTGGAGGTTGGACTGGATGATCTTAGTGGTCTTTCCAACCTTAGTGATTCTGTGATTCTATGACAAGCAGGCGGTAGATATCAAAAAAGGACAGTAAGGCCTTTTCCAGAGTTTAGGCTGGGCCAGGCCTGGCCACATCAAAACACTCTAGAAGGTGATTCAAACTGAACTCTGTGCAGCCAGTTCTATGTGCTTTGCTACCCGCATTGCGCCTGGGTAGCCAAATCCCCTGCACCTAACCCCAGAGCCATTTGGCATCCAACCACTCACTGAGACAGCAAAGCCTGATAGCTGCACTTGACTGTAATATGAAAGTAGGACAGCCCCAGTCCAATAGCCAATCCTGCCCTCCTCCAGGATGCAGCTTTGCTGTGCATGTCTGTGCTACGGCCATCGCTCCTGGGTGTGCCGAGCGTAGTTCCAAGCCCTGGCAGACTTAGAGTCATAGAATGGCTTGGGTTGGGAGGGACCTCAAAGATCAGCTAGTTCCAACAATTGGGCCCCAATGGGCTTTGTTCTCTGCTTCTGTTGCATTCCCACATGGCTGACTGCTCGAGCTTGAGAGGGAGAGTCTACTATGGAAACATTTTCCAACTGGCAGCTGAGGAGCAAAGAGATTTCAAGAATGCAGCCTGAGGTCATTCATCTTGCATCCACCACACAAGACACTGCCTGGAGGAGAACTAGCAAAACCTCCCTGTAGCAGAAAGGGTGTTGTACATGCTGCTCGTTCAGCTGCAAATACGGCTTTCATCCCTGAGGTAATGGACTTAGAGGAGGCTATTCTTAAGCACTAATAGGCTAAAAGAACTCAACTGCTTGCATTGAAATACTAACAAGGCTCTCCCTATGAGTTATTCATTTTGTTACTTGAGGAGCTA
The DNA here is from genome assembly GCF_002078875.1 of Numida meleagris. NCBI lineage: Eukaryota > Metazoa > Chordata > Aves > Galliformes > Numididae > Numida > Numida meleagris. The sequence continues at coordinate 51,382,062 of NC_034412.1, forward strand.
GGCAGCACTTGTACCAGATCCAAGTAAATAAAGGGAAGGGAGACCAAAGTCACCATGATGAGCCTTTTTAATGGACACAGACCACCTACAGCATTGAAATTCCCTTTCAACAGGAAAAGAAAGCTATCATTAAGAAGCCCACCACAACACAGAACAGTGTGCAAGGGTCAAGACGTAGACAAAAGCAATTATCACTTCATTACTTAACATCCCTAACAGTTTGGGAATTGTTACAGCAACATTTTCATCATTTAGCAAAGTGTTCTCTATCCTACACTCTAAGCGCTGCTTCCCTCAGCCACCCACCGCTGACCCGATATCATGATTAGTTAATGCACAAGAACTCCCTCCTGACAAGATCAAGCGATTACATGGGATTACAAGGACGAGGCCCAGTTATCAGCTTGTTACCCTCACCTCGCATTGAGGGGGAAGTGTCACTGTGAAGCTGCCTGCTTTCCACACTGGCTACAAGAAACTCATTGCCAGAAGCAAATGCTGGAAGGCAAGAATACTTTTGTGGTGTTAGAAACCAAGGTGGAAGACAGCCTGTATTTCCTATCTGGAAGATAACCACTTTATGTTGTCAGAATCTCTGTTCTCTCCATATTGAATTATTATTAAACCTAATAAATACATCTAATGCTTCTCAGCAAAGTCAGGTACCAAAAATAAGGCCTCCATTCCTGCAGAAGGTTCTTAACACAACTCAATGTGTGATACTAAATACACACAAAGAAGTAGAGCCATGTAATACACCAGTATCAAGAGCTGTACTCATCGAAATACAACCTCTGATACCCAGGTGTACTTTACCTGTGCCCCTCCATCCTTTCTCCACGTAACACAGCCAGGCACCCAGCATCTAACATGCGTCCGGGTCCCTCCTCCCACTACACCAAGCAGTTGTCTATGGCTAAAACAGCCTCCTGCTAGCTCAGCCACCACATCTGACATTTAGTCACTATTTTTGTTCCACATGACCCTTTACAAGCAATGCACCTTGGCTGAACCTATCTTCGCAGGTAGGAGAACAGAGATGGCAACGCACTGTCCTTCAGTCTCACCTCCACTCTGCCAGTGCTCAGGCAGTCACCCCATTCCCATGAATTTTCCAGCAAAAGAGACTGTAACAAGAATGTTTGACAAAAGCTTCAATGTTTGACAATAGTTTCTTCAAGTCCAGACCACCTGAAGGGCACTTCCTAGCACTAGCTATAACTCAACAGTTTGGTTTGCACCTCTTCACCCTTTAACACCCACTGCATCAGAAGCTGCAACATGGCAACAAGTAACAAACACTGAACATGGGACAGGCTTAGTCACATCCCCCATAATTAGCCAAACCCAAAAACAAGCCTCTCCGTAGGTATTCTGCAAGCCAAAAAAATCAGTTTCATACCTTTCCTGAGCCCCAAAACACAGGAGCCTAGCATAATGTTTTAGTCATGTGTCCAACAAAAAGACAAATTCCTTATGATGAGAGTAACTCATAATAACCACTGCCAATAAAGCTTCTCTTCATTAAGAAACAGCATTCAAGAGCAACATTTTAAGCATGAAAAGCCAACCACAAGGTGAACTCTGTTTAAGTAATAAGGATCAAGCTCTGTAACATCTCCTACAGATGAACAACCAGCTGAAGGAGCTGATAGCTGGAAGTGAATTTCCAAGACAACATCACATGAGGCCAGGCTAATCACCCCAACAGTAATTCTGGAACAGAAACACGACAAAGTTCTAGTCACTGCCTATCCTTAAGCTTCAGATTCTAAAGATATTACATACCACATTTTCAAAAATGCACATTTTATGAGGAAAACAGTAAAATACAAATTCAACTGTCTAAAAGACCCCTCCTCCAAATCCAAGCCATTGCTGAAACTCAAGATTTTGTTTGCCAGTGCAGCAGGCAGCTCAGTACATCCTCTAAGAGTTTCTAGCTGAATTTCACAGAGCCTTGCTAAAGTAGAAAATTTCCATATGATTGAGTGCTTTCTTCAAATGAAGATGATTTTGATTCTCCCATAATTAATGTCATATATTGGTGTATTTTGATTATCCACTGCTTTATAATGAGCCCTGATTCTGCTAAGTAATTTTAAGGGCTCAACTCATTCCCAAAAGCAGCCTCGTGATACATACAGTCAGTGTAACCAGCTGAGCACTTCAAATCCAATCATGCCACACCTTGGTTTTATCAAAAGCTTGATTTTCCATTCAGGTAAGTTACTGTAAGCAAACAGAAGGCTGTCTGAGTCCAAATCTCCTCAGCTGGCAGTCCAAATACAAGTGGATGATCTACATCCTTCCCACTCCAGCAAGGTGTATTTCACACTGCAGAAGATGAACACCAACCATTGTCTCAGTTTATTGGGACTGCTCTTCTCTTGATCCAAAATTTTTGGGAGCCACCACGCTACCTACACTCTTTGTCTTAATTATATGAGACATGGGAGATTGTTCTGGAAAACTCATGGGAGTTGGAACTAGATGACCTTTGATGTCCTTTCAGACACAAGCCATTCTGTGAGGTTCTTGAGGTAAGGAATTGTGTTTTATGGTTTGATGAAGCAATCCTGTAGAATTCAATGGGGGTGGTACCTTCCTTACAGAAAAGTTTGGCTGACACTAAAGATATTAGCATTTCTGAGAAAATTCCTGTACAAATGAACAGTGAAAGTTCTGCTCTACTCCTTGCATTTTAAGCAATACACTGAATTTCCATAAAGGTTAAAAATAATTCAAGGTTAGAATAAATAGTAATACATTTGAATGTTAGCTTCTTGTCCACTCCTCTCCCAAGAAATTAAGTGAGCAGGCTCCTGCACCAAATATACACAGCACTGGAGAGGGCTTCCTTAACATGCCTCTGCTAAAAGATCTCCATCCCAAAGCCACATCCCCTGTTACCCTAGGACTATATGAAATAAAATCTTTGCACAGCACTAATTCTCCTCTCTCCTTGCCTGGCTGGTGAATCTGTGGGAACAAAGCTCCACCAGTCTCCAATACCACAGCACTAACATCCACAAACAGCTCACTTTCGCCTATGACCTAAGCTAGGACTTGAAGAACGCATATTTCCAGAGATTGAGACATTAGGCAAAGGCAGGGATCCGGCACTACTCCGACAATTTTCCTTGCCTACGCAGCTCATGTTGCACTGCGAGAGGATGAACACAGCCAAATCAGTCATTCACCCTCCCCTAAGGCAGCAGGCTCACCCCAAGGAAATGAAGAGGTGCTGCCCTGGACTTGCCTAATGGCAAGGGACTGAATTAATCCCAGCACCATTATGCAATTCCCACAGATGCCAGCTCTTAAGAAACACTTAAGATTATGACCTACATGCAAACACTTCACACTCATACTATCTGCTCCCTGTTATTCCATTCAATGTTAATTTAGGAATAAGATAAATGCCATTTTACTTGTCCTTAAGACAATTACAGCTCTCCTCACGTCACCTCCAGCAGCCACAGCACAAATCCCAGACACCCTGCTATGGCAGACAGCATTATCCCAAAGTACAGCCATAGCATAACCCATTTCCCACTTCTGACACGCATTCACACACCTATTGACCACAGCGAAGGCAACATCCACACTTCTTCGCAACTCCACAAAGCACAGCCAGGCTCTGAACGTATTCAGATCTGTGTTTGGAAGCAGCTTTTTATAAAGGCCATTTCTACCACTGAAAGCCTAGATATTAAAAGCCAGCAGCAACGAATGATGACAGTTTGTGCGCAGTCTCTCTTGATATGACACACTGCCCTTGATTCTCTGCCGTCACAGGACGCTTAATGCCCCTTCTTCATCACAAAACTTTCTACAGACTTCTACTGAAAACCCAATCTGAACCTCTGCTGGCACAACTTACAGATAGGTATTTTCAAAATAATTCAAACTTCTTTTTAAGTTCTATTCACAACGATATCTCTACCTGCTTACATTCACATTGTATGATATTCTTCAGTGATTATCCACACACCAAAACTAACTGTGGATAACTGGAAAACATCTCAAAATTGCCAACCTCAGCTTTTCCTTTTGGGATACTCAGTCTCTCCCCACAAAAGACTGTGAAGCTTTTGCATCCCATGCTCACCTGTGGTCTTATTCCTCCTCCACCACCAAGCATGTTCAAAAGTGCATAACTGCCTAATATTTAATATTTTTGGAGAATAGATGCCTCTGCCTTGAGAACACATCAGAAAGGGAACTGCACAGTAGCTACACTGCTCATGCATGGCAGGGCAAGGAGCTGGACCTTGCACAGCTGAGGAAAATGAGCTGGGAAGGCAAATAACAAGCACCTGTACCTCCCTATACACAATTGTCACCTGCACCCAGCTCTGTGTCAGCACACAGCCCCTTCACTGGTGCACAGCCAGCTAGGTTGACATTCCCCATGCAGATTCCATCTCCATGACGACACAACCCAAGCTGTGTCCTTTCTGCTCCCATGTTTCTTGAAAAAGGGAAAATTATTAGCAGAAATCCCCAGAAAAATAGCCATCATGGGCATTCTGCCTGGCACACACTGATGCTGGGGAACTGATCTCAGTCATTACAGTTTGTTTTGCCACCACTGCCCAGCATAACAAAAAAGCTGAAGATGCTGCTCAGAACTTACCCAGTTTTTGTGCCATCCAAGACATCCCCAGCCACCCACCTGAGGAGCCCTGGGGATGCACTGCAGGTGCCCCACTTGGCAGGGAATGCCAGGGTCTGTTCCAAGCCATGCCATGCTGCCAGGAGCCTGGAGAAGTACTTAACCACCTGTGAACAACTTTTTTTAAATAAATTAAAAACCCAGGGTCTGCTCCTATAATCTGGTTTAAGGTATTTTTTCACTAATGTAACAATCGTTGCGAACTAAGTAGCCTGAAATGAAAATGATTGTAGAATTTTCGAACAAGTCACCACCACCCAGATAAAGAAACCAAAAATATGTTAGCTTTTTCAGCAGACAGAGAGTAAGGTATTTATATACATTTGGAAAGTTAGCACAATACATTTAAGAAAACTGTACTTAGACTCAGTGAAGTGATGGAATGTCTGTTGTCTCTCAGGAAAGCAAAGAACTACGTATATTCCTTACAATTCCTCTGGGCCATACTGTGCTTATGTTTCTCAATTACACACAGCAGCAGTAAGCCTAAGTCTTCCTCAGGTTGCCTTTCCCTGCTTGCCCTCAGATTCACACTGCTGTCAGCACCTCCAGTTTCTTACTGCTACAACCCCCTCAATACCATCAAGCACTTTTTCATCCCAGCGATCATGACATGCATGTAAGAGGCCTGTACATGCACTCATCCAGTAACCTCACAGCTTAGGCATCTCCTTTGCTTTCACTGCGAACCAGCAAGACCAAAGCATAGAATTATAGAAACTATAGAAACACAACTCCCTGCTGTGGGCTAGCAGCCACCCACCGAATCAGGCTGCCCTGGCTTTGAAAGCCTCCAAGGATGGGGCATTCACCCCCATTCTCTGCCTACTGCTCAAAACTGCTCTAAATTAATTTCCAGTGTTTTTCCAGGCTCTGCACTTCAAATGGCTTATACCCAGAAACTTAGGTTTTCTTGGTGAGAGCCCACAGAAACACACTGAATTCATCTGGAAAGCAAAGTGAACTGGGGGCTTCAAAGCATCCAGTAGTCTCACACTTCAGATAGTATGTCAAAAGACTCATCTTGAACTTAGTTGCATTAAAGTACCAACTTCATCTTCAACATTTTCTTTTTAAAAGAGTCTTTTAAGTGTTAGCTCTTCTCTTTGTGAAGCTTGCCAAAAACTGTCTCTTGCCCCACCTTCAGCTCAGCTTCACTGCTGCTCCAAACCCAACCACCAAAGCCAAGTCTGCATCTCTTCCCAACAGCTCCTTCCTCTCTCTTCTAAACCTCACAATGAGAAGGGCAGGCAATAATGCCTTTCCCTTCTCCAGGTGACGCAGCTGTGACCTGAGAACTCTGCATCAGCAGTACCCATGGGCAGGTTTTCCAAATTTCAGAGAACTGCACTCATTAGGTGTCTCCTCCTGAAATTGATTTAGGTGGAGAAAACATTTCCTTAATCCAATGTGACCTTTGGGTCAGGTGAGATGAGGAGGTCACCTTCCTGCATTCATTCTTGTAGGCAACTCTCGCAAAGCAGATGGATGCAACTTTCTGCTCAGGACTCTGCCACTCACTGCTGCTAGGCACACAGTGCCCAAATCATCTGTGCAGGTGGTCAACAGCCACATCTGCTAGTCCACCTTCTCGCTGTCTACAACACACAGAGGAACTCCACCATATGCAGCAATAGCAGCCCGTGGCTTGGACAGGTACACCCTCTGCTGGGTAAGGAGCTGGCTGAAGGGCTAGGCCCAGAGAGTGGTGGTGAATGGAGTTAAATCCAGCTGGCGACCGGTCATGAGTGGTGTTCCCCAGGGGTCGGTGCTGGGGCCTGTCCTCTTCAATATCTTAATTAATGACCTGGATGAGGGCATTGAGAGCACCCTCAGTAAGTTTGCAGACGACACCAAGCTGGCAGGAAGTGTCGATCTGCCTGGGGGTAGAGAGGCCCTACAGAGAGATCTGGACAGGCTGGATCTCTGGGCTGAAGCCAATGGGATGAGGTTCAACAAAACCAAGTGCCAGGTCCTGCACTTTGGCCACAACAACCCCAGGCAACGCTACAGGCTTGGGGCAGAGTGGCTGGAAAGTTGTATGGAGGAAACGGACCTAGGGGTATTAGTCGACGCTCGGCTGAGCATGAGCCAGCAGTGTGCCCGGGTGGCCAAGAAGGCCAATGGCATCCTGGCTTGTATCAGGAACAGTGTTGCCAGTAGGAGTAGGGAAGTCATTCTCCCTCTGTACTCAGCCCTGGTGAGGCCCCACCTCAAGTACTGTGTCCAGTTTTGGGCCCCTCACTGCAAAAAAGACATTGAGGCCCTGGAGCGTGTTCAGAGGAGGGTGACGAAGCTGGTGAGGGGTCTGGAGCACAGGCCTTATGAGGAGCGGCTGAGGGAGCTGGGATTGTTCAGTCTGGAGAAGAGGAGGCTCAGGGGAGACCTCATCGCTCTCTGTAACTACCTGAAGGGAGGTTGTAGTGAGCTGGGGGTCAGCCTCTTCTCTTGTGTAACTAGTGACAGGATGAGGGGGAATGGCCTCAAGTTGCACCAGGGGAGATTTAGGCTGGACATTAGGAAATACTACTTTTCTGAAAGAGTGTTCAGGCGCTGGAATGGGCTGCCCAGGGAAGTGGTTGAGTCACTGTCCCTGGAGGTGTTCAAGAAACATTTAGATATAGCGTTGAGAGACATGGTTTAGTGGGGTTATTGGTGGTAGGTGGATGGTTGGACTGGATGATCTTGTAGGTCTTTTTCCAACCTAGCTCATTCTATGATTCTAATTGTTCTCTGGATAGCATCCACCCTATACAAAAAGCCATTATGCTCTTCCTGAATGTTTGCAGCACACTGGGGATGCTGGATGCAGTTCACAGGAAAATCGTTTATTTCTTTCTTTCTGCCTTTTGCTTGTTTCATTTTTCAGCAGCTGGTTGTTCCATTGCTGGCATCAGCACTGATAGTACATATGATTTTTGCCTGTTTTAAAATCTCAAATCCTTTCGCATTTTGTTGCCTGGTTTACTTAACATTGTTCTATTGTCAAACACCAGTGTAGAAGCATCTACACACTGAGACCTGGAGAGCATTCTGCAAAAAAAAAAAACCCCTTTGTCCCTGTGCCATCCACAGAGCAGATCTTCCTGAGCTCCACTGCAAACTGCCTTAGGATTAAAAAACAATAGTGGATACAGTCCTTTATGATGAAGTTCTGCAAGCCAAACACTGAATTTAATGCTATTTGCAGATGTAGGCTATGTCTCACAAGCTGAGCCAGGCAGAATAATGCAAGCAAGTAATTACCCTCTGAAGAAAACAGAATGGGAAGCACAGTGGTTAACAGATTAATTAACATCTTCACAGCTCCTTAAGTCCTCCAAGTTCAGCTCTGCCTCCCCATACCTCTACAAAATCCCTATCCTGCTCCCCAGCCACTCATTTTGTGGGCTCTTCCCTCCACTTCTTTGAGTTTGCAGTACTGTTTCTCATTCAGGCCTCTCTACCACTTCACCCTCCTTCCCAAGGCCCCAGAGCTTACACTTGCCTCCAAACTCCCACAGCAACACATTCAGGCTCCACAGTGGAAAGAGACAGCACAGCTCTGCATGCACACATTTAACCCCTCTCCAAAGTCTCCCTGCTCATAGCCACTCCAAAGAACAGCAGCACACAGACAGATACTTTAAACACTACATTGGTATTTTCATCAGGACAAAAGCAACTGAGAAGTCCCAATGCTGTCATAACATGAAAAGCAGCAACAATTAAGCAGAACAAAGATCTGCTAGGTTAATTTAACACTTCACAGGAAATACTACTTCATTCAGCATCATTGTTTACTAAGAAAATCACCATATCAAGACAGCGCAAGAATACAGCAGTGTTACCAGTGTAAGCCAAGAGTGGGCATCTTTGTTTTCCTACTTTGTGTTTCCTTGATGCCAGCTGAATAGCTTAATTAGCTTACCTCACAATGCTAAATTCTCCGATTTAAACATGAAACCAGCCCATGGGGAACTCACAGAAGATATTCTCTTCACTCAGTCAACAGGTTACATTTTCCCAATGAAGCAAAGGGACATCAAAATAGTCACTGTCCACTAGATCAGACATTACACTGAATAGGTTAAAACAAATGCTGCCTCATACAGATGTTTTTGAAATTGGGCAATATCTGTTCCTTGCAATCCAACACATCCATGTGCCTGTGAGAAACATCATCTAACTCAAAGGGCCATAATGCACTGATCCTAAAAACCTGCCCCCTTTCAGTCTTCACTGCAAGAAGTGCTGCACAGTAGAATTTGGAGACTGTTCTAAGGGAAAAAATTCCACATCTCCTCCAGCATCTCCTCAGCACAAGGTACATGAACCCCAGCTGCATCTCATTCCTCTCGTCATAAAACGGTTGGTTTTACTCTTGCCCTGGTGCAAGCCAGCAGGAAGATAACACACAGTAAGCATTTCTTCTTACTGTTGCATTATGAAGTGCTAAAGATTTATTGTACACTTTACCCCTCACGCCCACCTCAGGGTAACTAAGCAAAAGTGAGGCAATTTGCCATAAAATTATAAGCCAAAAACTTCAGTATATCAAAAAGGCTGACACACAGAGTCTCTGCATGTTTTATTTTTCAGTTGTGGTAATACTTCTTTTTCTCAGATAGCACTGATATATAAGTGACATTATATAAATACATAAAGAAAATTAAGACACACCTGGAATAACAATCAAACCCAGGAAGCAAAAGGAAAAAGATCTCCTGTTGATCCGAGGCAAGTTAAGTACAACATAAATGTTTTATTTCCTAGACTGCGAATGAAATCTAACGCTCAACTTCTTCCAGACTAACCTGTGAATTCTCATACCAACAACCATACCTTTAGCAGTCCACTATTACTTACATCTTGCTAAGTCTCACTCCCACGTAGCTTCCCATTGCTGGCAAGGTAGCTGGGGACAGAAGAGTTTTGGCAGCATATGGAAATTCACACACCTCCACTTAAAGGCAATTTCAGATGAGCTTAAGTACCTGGAGAAGCACCAGGAAGGCAGTAGCACAGTAACTTCAATTTGCCCAACGCTACCCTTTGCCTCATCCAAGCCCTGCAGGTCTCACTGCTCTTAGAAACATCTATGCAAGGAACCATGAAAACAGATTCACCTCCTTTTTTTGATCTTTTTCGTGGAATTACTAACAAGACTTACAACTAATACCAGACAACAGATTTTACCATAAAGTGAAGCAAGCAAAAACTTAGCTTGCAGGAAAAAAAAAAGAGGGAGAAACACAGGATATAAACAAGGTGTTATATATATTCTTGACTTGCAAAAGCTAGACAGTTTCAGTTATTGCCGGTACACAACAGGACACCATCTTTTGTAAGCCCAGGGAGAAAGTCTGGCACCTTAACACCTGGCAGCAAAGTGGTGAAGAGTAACTTGAAAAGGAATGACACTGCCCAATTTTCTACAATATCCTCTCTCTCCATAAATATTAACCTTTTTCTTTTCTACACTTCAAGTGATGAAAAGGCAAAAGAGGAACAGGAGAAAACCTGCAAGTCTCCCTCACCTTTCCCAGGCTCTAATACGTCTAACTACTTTCACACTTTTTCCAGGCTGCTCATTCACTTCTTTTGCACCTTGCTGCAGGGGCAGGTGAGAAGACCCAGGTTTGAATCACAACCTACATATGGAAGCCAACACAGCTGAGTGGTCATAGAAGATGAGTCTTCTGAGATCCACTCCCTGCTCCAGTAAATGTCCATACATCAGCCTAATGAACCATCAGCCCAATGAAGCATCGGGCCATTACTTAATCACAGCCTCCTGTCTGTTTTCCAGCACCTCCATGACAAACACATTGCAGTAATGCTCAGTTCACATAGGTGGGCTTCCAAAACTCATGCCTGTGTCTATGGAGGTCCTCAGTACTGCTTAACCGCTTACGGTCAGTATTCAAAAGTTAAAAGCATTTGCTTTTTCTTGGAGATGCTGCAACTACTCAGAGCAGGAGCCCTTTGTGGACAGTTGCGGAGGCAATGAAGGGTTTTAATGAGTTTTATTCTGCAGCCCAAGCAGTAACAGAGAGTGCTTTTGTTCAACTTTTGTGCTGCAAGTCTGTTAACAAGGATGTCCCTCCAGCACTGGACGTTAATTTTAGCTGCTTCTGTTAGCATTCAGCCCTCAGCCCCTGTTCTGAGGCTGCCAACACAAATACCACCTGGGATGGCCATTCTCTGGAATTTGTTCTGTACCAAGGGATTTGAAACGTACCTCAACTAATAAGGGAGCACATGGCAACCCAAAGGCCCTAAGAAGCAACGTATTCAGGAAGCATTTTTTTTTCCCACGGCATGAATGTTATACGGTGTGCCTTGATCCACCGTTTCAGTGTCTGAGTTTGCATAGGATCCAGCTCACTTTTCATCATGTACACGCAGAAAAGCATTTATACATCCCAGCTGCACAAATCTGAGATCAGAGGAGGTGAACAAATGCTGCTGAAAAAATTCTAGAGAATCAGTCCTTGGTTACTACAGCAACAGCTGTGAGAAAATGAGCAAGCACCCAGAATTCCTTGAAACATGGTCTGCACAAGATAACACAGCACAATTGAAGTTTTGCACATCTTGAGCTCAATAAGTTAAAAGCTAACTACAACAGCTCCGGGTTTGGAGCTGACCAAACGTCCCTGAATCTGATCAGGCAGGTTTCAAAACACATTATGAGTCATTATCTTAAGTGCTCTCCTTAGTCAAGGTCACATCGCTTCTTCTGCTTCTCTCCTCCAAGCAGCTGAAACTTCTTGAGCAGATCACTAGTGTCCTAATGAACAACAGAAGGCATGCACTGTATGGGAGCTTGCAATAACCATTGGCACAATTAGCAATTTAGATCAACCGTCCTTCAGAAGGGAAGTTGGTGGTAAGAAGATAATCAGCAACAATGACCACAGCATAAGCTCAGGTGTACTTTTAACCAGCAGAAGCCATGAGAGCCCTTCTCACTCCTCTCCACACAACCCCATTAACCTGTTAAATACACACTCCTTAGCATCCACCAGAAGAGCACTTGTCATCCAGCAGGCAACGGAGTGAAGTGGAAAGAGAAAAACTCCCTCTCCTGCTGCTGCGGACCCCACCACATAAGCAGGGGCTAAAAAAAGTAGAGAGGCCAAGATGGTACATGCAAGACTGGAGAGAGAGTTACAGACAGATCAGCTCTCCCAAACCTGACCCCAGTATGGAAGAGCAGCTTTGTCCCAGCTTGTCCATGAAAAGTACTGAAGCACACGTAGGTTCAACTTCACTTCAGAGCTCATAGGATTTTGCACCTTGGTATGAGAAAGAACAGCAGAGGCAGTGCAGTGAACATTTGGGATAAGCAGACGCTTTGGCCACCAAGAACTAAAATTAGGCAGTTGCCTAGTTTACATCTTATTCAAGTGCCTCTCTTTTCCAGTCTAGCACCAGCTGCTGGCTAAGTCTAACTGCACAGTTTGTACAACACATGGTAGCATACTTGAGAGCTTTAGCTCTGAATGCACGCATGGGTCATTGCTAGCATTCTCCATCGTTGCCATGAGGGCGTTAGTTTTGTTCTATTCAAAAAATATTTACTGAAAACTAATTTCCCAGCTCAGTCTGAGTAAAGATACAGAAGCTTGGAAACATGTAGTTGTTTCCCCAAGTGGCTGTGGAAAATGAACTGGAGCCGCAGTGCACACCACATAAGCAGGCAGACTCATCTTTTCATTATTCTCTTGACTTTCAGAATTTTACTGGAATGGCAAAAGGATATTAACTGCTAAAATGCACAGAGAAGGCTGATGAAGTACTCACCAACTTTTAGGTAACAGAATAAACAACAGCTGCATACAAGGTACAGAACTGAATACTCCTTGCATGGTATTCTACACTATGAGCCATCTTCAAGGAAGAAGTGAATTTCTATCAGCACCATCTAGGGCAATGCACTGAGCAAGAATTGTCTGGATTTGGCACAAAATATCTAACTCTGTACAGCACTTATTGGTGACATTCCTGTAATTAACACAGGGCTTACTGCTGGATGAGACACCTTTTTCCTCCCTGTTAAAGCTTTTAAGACTCCTACTGGGTCAAACCCAAAGCCTCAAGAGTTTTTCAAAGTAATAAAATAGAACAAAGAACAACTATTGAAAATTCAGCTCCGCATTTTTGGTCTGAAATAAGCAGAAGAGGGGATTAAAGCTGGAATCTGATCACCTCCAAGCTGAGCACCTCAGTGAATGGGTTTATGGATATTTGTCTCAGGCCAAGCACAGAAATTCAATCCTGCAGATGTGAGAAACCTCTCTCAGCAACAAGGTAATGGCATCAGAAGCACCCTGGTTTCAAAATACAGAACCTCACAACACTAAATTCTTTTGTACAAAACTCCCATGAGTAGCTACTGACAAGAATATATTATACCTTTAATTGCACTGATTCAAGTCATTGTGGTAAAAAGAAGCATGTGTCCAAATAAATGGCTGAAACCTGCAGCAATAAGAGACCTACAAAATTCAAGTCAGACAGGTAGTAGAGAGTTGTGCCATTTCTAATAAGACCTATCCTTCAATAGCCACCTTTGCATTCCAAAAGTTTCGCTGCCAAAGTTGCAAGAGCCTGCTGTATTCATAAACTTGTGAAGCCAGAAAACACATAAAACAGAAAAAGACCCCAAGCAGTTTTGGAGCTCTCACTTCACTTTCAGCATTAAACAGTCCATGTGGCCATATGTGGTGTGAAAGAGACCACTGTTTAGATAGGTTTACCAGCTGCCATGCCAGGTCAGACCAGATTTTCACAAGCAGAAAGCAAGCACAAGAATACAGGGGATTCTGCCACTCAGATCACATAGGATGCAACTCTTCTTGTCTAATCTCAAACTCATTCAGTCATAGCACTAAGTTCATTTCTTGATTTAAAAAATGAGAGACCTTATGACCACTGAACAGAGACCAAGAATGATGAGAAAAGAAAAAAATGCATTTGCCCTAAATAGAAAGATGTGTTACTTAGAGCCTTCTCTTCCTTCAAGTAAGTGTTTCAAAGGAAAAAACTGCATCAGGAACACATGGCTAACTCAAAATCTGTTTCAAGTTTGCATGACACATGCAAAACTCAAATGAGAAGCACCTTTCTGCAAAAATGAAAGGAGTGAAGGGAAAGGAAATATGGGAAAGTTCATGCTCCGGACAACAGAACAGCAGAAGGATAGCAGGAACCACCAAGTGGTGGCTGCACAGAGCTCAGGACTGGCAGCTGCTCTGCTGCAGTCTGCAGGGCAGATTTCCCCAGAAGCAAGTTGTACATGAGCAGAACACACCGGAGTAGGGGCAGAGCCAGTTACAAGATCCATTCAGACATCTGAAAATGAAGTCCCTGTCTGTTCTTTATTTGTAAGTTAGGCAAGACTCAGCAAGGCCAGCTGGCAGCCTTTGGTCAGGACTGCTTCAGAGAATGTTACAGGCAGTTGTTGGCAGCTGATCATACTCTTGATGAACACCAGGTCACCTGGCTTTTTTTAAAAGCCTCATGTAGGATTCAACTGGATCTCCTTGCATTCCACTCCATTCACATGATTAGTTTCTCCTTAAGAGATGGCAAGAGGCCTTTGAACAAAGCACACAAAGCCAACCAAGCGTGCAGAGGTGTTGCTCCACATTATCCTCCCCAGCCATGACCAGGGGAGCTGTAGCTACACTCCAAGCAGTATCTGTGGATAACTGTTTTGGCCTCTGTGCTGCTCTTCATAATTATACAAAAGCTGGTTCTTGTGCATTTCCATTGACAAGGATCATGGTAAATAGAACTCATTTTCCTTACTGGAAATCCTCTAGTTAACAAGCACAGACAGTCATTTCTTGTGATGCCATTCTAATATGCACGTACAATTACGTTTTCCCATATGCCTAAAAATGTTATCTATTCCTTTTTAACTTGTAAAAAAGCATGATGTTCAATCTTTCATCATATCCAGCACTCACGGATTTCCCTTATGAGCAGACTCATTTTAGATTTTTGTAATTATCATATTAATTTCTATTTAATACATTCACAAGAAGCTTTAAGTTTAAAAAATGCAACTAAAGTTTGTTGGCTGCTTCCTATTAATGCCATTAAGTGGAATATGCTGCCAATTTTTTTTTCCTCCACACAAATTGGATTAGATGAAAAGCACATACTTTGCTGGAAATCAGTACTTTAAAGTATTCTGTTTGTACATCAGAGAGAATCTTTCCCTTACAGACAGATAGTGGTTACCTGTACTTAAGATTCCAGCAGACAGTTATTCAGTTTCAATTAAAGACTGACTCAAAAAAATCACAGAATCACTAAGGTTGGAAGAGACCATTAAGATCACCAGGTCCAACCACCAACCCATCCCACCATGCCCACTGACCATGTCCCTCAGTGCCACATCTCCACTGTTTTTAAACACCTCCAGGGACTGTGACTCCACTTCTTGTTACCTAGAGGACGGAAACTACAAGCCCAGAAGTTCGGGGTGGTATGTAAGCTGATTAATATGAATTTTCAGGCATACACTAACAAGTTTTTCCTGGAGATCATTTTGTAGATCTTTAAGATCTCTTCACACACCTCAAATTCAATCCCATAAACACACACAGGCCACAGCTGTAGGCTAGCAACTAGGCTAAACAGGTGTCTAAGCCACAAATACAGTCTAGACTGGGTGAACTTGCCTATTCTTATTCATTTACAGACACGTATCAGTGATGCTCCATCCATACAGGTTTGCTCCCAGAAACTCATATCCTCAAGTAAGACTGAGAGCTGCAACAAGGAAGTTACACCCAAAAGCCCCTTCCTTGCTACTCACAAACCAGGAAAGTTAAGTGTGGGCAGAAGGGAAAGTGAGAAATATTTTCATTAGCTGCACATAAACAACAGCTGTACTACTGGGGATACCAAATGCTGATTTTTTTTTCAGCCGCCCACATGTCAAGCTGGATAGCTGACCTTTAGATCTAGCTTAATATTGGCTTTCTGAAACACAACAGGCTGTCAGGAATAAGGTGACTACCAGAGGCAGCAGGTAAAAATCAACAAGGTAAAATTCTGTATCATCTCCAAGAGGCAAAAATTACATGCAATAATCAAATCAGATGTCTTTGTATATTATGGGCTTGCTCACTTCTTTGCTTTGTCTCCTGGAACTAACTAGATGTATTACTATGCACACCTGCATCTTCAGTAAACAGATATGCCATCTTTGTCAGTTCCCCAAGATATTTCATGGATATCAGAGCAAAAGCCAGCTGCTGTTCTTACTGACAAAATATTACAAGGGTAAGATTTTTGTGTTTGATGATAATAGGGAATCAGTGAAAAGTCACTGACTTTGACTATAATAGCTGTGTGTCGTTTCTTTTTCCTCTGTTCTCCCGCACAAGCACTATACACATGTAGGCTGCTGATACAGGTTGGCAGAGAGCTTACCTCACACTCACACTGATAGTTAAAGACTTCAATTTAACAGCCTGATACCAGAGTGCTAGTCAACATACACACATTTTCTAAAGTACGTTGTAGCTGCCTATAATACTAACAGCACGTTCCACAAAGTCAAGAGTATTTACTGATAGTTTAGACATAAACAGATGTTACTTTTTTTTTTTGACTCCCATCATATAGTCAGTCTTGGATTAAAATCTGACATCTCGTTTTTCTAAAATTCAGTTCCATTCACATCTCCATTATTTCCAAACATACAGATGTCACTCTGTAATTTTTGGTACAGACTGGACAAAACCCAAGCCCCAAACATAGAGCAGACTGGTTCTCAATCATCTTCTGAATTCACACCATAAATTGTAATCCGTATTTCCCAAATTCACATTAGGGCTAGGAAGATAAACTCACTGGCTCACTGTCCACTCCTGCTCAATTTCTCCTACCTTCTGTAAATGCACACAGCATTCCTCAAGATGAGGAACAACAGCTCTCCATCTGCTTCCAAGCACAACCAGCTAATATGCAAAATTATAACACTACAATTCAGTTTGGGGGGAGGAAAACAAAACCCACACACTTCATGAAATCTCCTCCGTTTTCCATTATGTTATTGTCTAAAGTTATCATATCTAGTAATGAATAAACTATTATTTGTCCTGAACACAAATCCAGTAGTATGCTGCTAGTATAATAGTGACATAATGCTGCTCACTACCTCCTAACAGTATTTTCATACACTGGAAATTGATCCTATCACTTGACTTCTTCACTTTAGTTCTCCACTGAAAGTACACCAGAGTTCCTGGAAAGTCACAGTAATTTTCTTTTTGAATTGAACACAGCAGATCCTTCTACATACTTGGAGGGGAAAAAGCACTTCCATACATGGTATTAAACTTGGGATATATTTCAGCAACTGATATTTGTACAGTTTGAGATACTGACTAAACATGATCTGGGTTGGGTCCATTCATTTTCCAAGCCTACCAGAAACAAACCTTTTCTATCTGTGGGCATCCTCATGAACTACTTCACACTTAAGTGCGAAACTCAAGCAAACTCTTACCTATTGATATCAACCACTGCCAAACTTATCAAAGAAGTCAGAAGGTCAGAATATCCACCTCCATCTCACAAAAGGGATACAGCAAAGTGGTAGCATCTTCTCAAGTCACACCACCAGTAGCGGCAAAGAGATTTAAAACAATTGTGCTTCATAGAGCCATACAACGCTCCATGCAATACAGCATTGTCACCTCTCAAAGAGCAATGACATCCTCATATGCAAACATACTGCCAGATGTCAAGTGCTAGGAAGAAGAGCTGTATTTCCCGAAATCCAGGCTCATAAACACTTTTGTTTTGATAGCTGCTTTTCCAACTCTTGATTATCAAAATTATAAGAGATGCATTTCTCTTCCCAGAAATTAGTTACTTCGTATTCATAAAATATTCACACTAACGTATAATGTGTAAATATGCCATAGATTATTTAATTAACCTATACTGTCTAGCAGCATTTTAATAGGAAACGGCTACCAAAGGCACGTGAAGGTGATGCTTTGAAAGCAGCATAAACAAGAACTTTCTTTGGGAACAATTACCTTAAGACTGAATATTTTCTTAACACGTGCCATAATGCATGCCATAAGCATGATTAATTGCTATGGCCTGTGCCATGCAGGAAACTGGATTCATGGGTTCTACATCTCTCAAGTCACTGTTAAAATCCACAAACATAAGCCATCAAAAATGTAGTAGGAATCAAGGATTTGAGTGTGATTATATATTTGAATATCTGCACAGACATAATTCACAGCACATTTTCTGAAGTCACAGATGAGGATGATCAATAACTACGACTACCACACTCCTGGAGGTGCTAGCAAAAGATTTCTCAACTTATTATCAGAGACGCTCAGACTTGCCCTGGGCTAAGAGCAAAAGGTATTTACTTTTTTCTTATGACACTCTAGAGATAGACAGCCCTAAAGCATGCTTGTCAAAAAGCTAAATAAACAAGAAAGTAGATGAACATTACAGAGCAGTAAATTACCACAACAGAACCAGGCAGCAAACAAAAGTCTAATCCACGCTACAGATGGGAAAGTATTCAGGCTACAATCTTAGGGGATTTCCTATCTGTAAAAATACAAATTAGAAATACCCCATTTTAAACAGAAAAAAATTAACCAGTGCCTTTAAAAATACAGTTTATCCATCTGCCTCAGGTAAGTACAGCAGACTGATTTTTGCCACTTGAACTTCATTTGGACTAGTCTCCCTTAAAAACGCTGTGATGAGAAAACCTGACCTGGAAAAGGAAACTTTAGAGGTCGTATGGGGAACCATATAACTGCCAAGGCTTGACTCGGTTCTGCATTCATGGTAAACAAAATCTGAAGTTTTACAGAGCCCATGACCGAGAGATAGGGAGGTTTCTTAAAACATGAGACAACTCTGCTTATATTAACTTAGGACTGTGACTTACCAGTGGCTTGATTTCGTCTTCATCTTTGAAATAATAAAGCTGGTCCCCCTTGAGAACAAACCAGCGCGTGTGCCAGGTCTTGACAAAGCCTCCTTGCTTCCGCAGCCATCCACACTTAATGGTTCCGTGCCGCCCTTGGCTCAGTGGGGGCATCTCTGCAGAGCCATTGTGTTCATCCATACTGGATCTGAGCAACTCTCCTGCCCAGAAAGTGAAAAGGGAAAAAAAGTCAGATCACGAGTCAAGCAGTAACATGCTCCTTTCAACAGAACTGGAAAACAATCAAGTCCTGACTACCAAAGCATGCCAGAATGGAACTTACTGTCTGCCCACTTATTCTCATACTGGTACCCGTTATCTGAGTGAGTACTACTCATCTATGAGAGACTGTAGTAACAATGAAATGATTGTTAAAAAACAGGAAAGAGGCAAAAGATTTTTTCAACTATAGCATGAGATATCTTCATTGGCACTGAGGAAGACATCAGCTTTTTTCTCAAGGTTAGTGCGCTACTGGATTGTGGGCAGCAAGAAGCAATGAGTTGACGGCACATCTTCGTAGTAAGGAATCATAGAATGGCTTGGGTTGGATGCCTCCCACTACCTACTCTCCCTTCAGAATTACCTGATGGGCTTTACTGCACCAGATTATTTTTAAAAAGGCTGGATTAAGTAATAAAATTAATCTCCTGCTATGGTGGACAGGACAGTAAATAATTGGATATCCCATCGTATAACCAATCCCCTAACCAGAATTCACCATAGATTAGAATCATAGAATCATTTAGGTTGGAAAAGACCTCTGAGATCATCAAGTCCAATCATTATTCTAGCACTGCCAAAATGATTATCTTGGGCAACATGCTGCTCCTCACTGCATTCCTGCAGAAAACCCAAGCCCAGCTTCAGCCAGCCTGACCCACTGCTGCCACTCGGGCCAGCCTCCAGGCAGGACCAAAGGAGAAGTTTAGGGAGAGTAATTATTTGTCTTAGTGGAGTGTTAAGGAAACCAGGTCTCCTTGGACCACAAATGAGCATCTGACCGAAGTCACAGCCAACTTCACTAGGTGAAAGGTTTTTTTCCTGTTTCATTCCACAAAGACATTGCACTGGTGCTGACATCAGTACATGAGCTAAGTATTTGTATTTTAGCTAGACAAGCAAAGTGTTAATTGATCTATATCTCCTTGCTGATAAAATATATCAAACTATATTTGTAATACTAAAACAAATGAGGTGCAGGAGAGATGACTTTCTACAAGCACTAAGTTCTCACTTGTGGGATTAAGATCTCCTTTAAATTAATGTGATATTCTATCCCTCGACACTTTCCATACAAACGATCATATTATTTTTTTTATCAATGATCTGATTCTCCTCAGCAGCTAGTTCCAGCCAGCCAACACATTTTTGTTACGCATTATTATATTTAGACATGAGACTAAATTTATTAGTTGTTTTCCATCTCTCCTTTCCTTTCGGAATCTGCCTACTACCAACCGGACTGAATCAGAAATTCCAGCAGCTAGCTCACTTTCACTAGTTGTTTTTACAGCTGCTTCAACACCAAGATCATAAAAATAAACTGCAGTAATATCAGAGTGCTGGCACCAACACAGAGAACAACAAGGTGCAAACAGTATGTAAATAACATATGACAAAGCGTGGAATTATACCAACATACTCCAAGCCCTCTCGCTCTCATGAGGTAGAAAGCCATGCATTTTCAAGCACTGAATGAGCATATTCCTCATACTCATCTTCTGAACGGGAAATACAACTCACACTTTCTGCCAGAGTAAACTCTACTGACTTGGCCAGCCTCCAGCTTAGGTAATGACCAAAGTCAAAGAAATCCTGCGCAGTCCATTCACTCGTGGCTGGCTGTGAGCAACTCTCCCAGGCTTGCCTGGACATTGGGAGAGCAAAGAAATATACAAGGAACGTTCCAGCCTCAGCCCCTCTCACTGCACTGGCTCGAAGATCAATATCAGTGCCGACATTCTCCTTGCTGAAACAGAAAGGCTGTGCTGGTGCCATGCACACAGAGCAGGGAAGCATTTCTCCTCAGCTACTGCTCACTTGATACTTGAAACATGGAATTGGGCAGCTCCCACTGAGTCTCAGCCCTTTGCCAGGAAATCATTGGAAAAAGTCATTAAAGCACAACAAATCCAGTTACATTGAATAGTCACATGACTGTAACAAGATATGCTTGGCAGGAAACCCTGATGGTTTGCTGTATGATCTTATTCTCTCTGAAATTTCTCATGGCCAAGAAAACACATTTCCAGCACGCAAAGTTGCACCAGCTTTCACTTCCAGTAACCCACTCCATCCTTGCCATCCCTCGCATGCTGTACCATGTCCTTTGCAGGCCAGAGTCAGTCTGGCCCCAAACAAGTAAAAGTGAGAAGCCCCAGAGCACTGTCCCCAACCACCTCCTCTGGTCCAACACAGCTCTGCTTCCCTTCCTCTCCTTCTGGCAAACACCAGAAGCCTGCACGGAAGTTACTTCTCCATGCCAGGGGTACTGAGAGATACCCTGCAAAGGGTTCTGATTTTCCATCAACAGCGGACTCGGTTTTTTTTTTATGAATATCTGCCATCTGAACATACACACATTTGTCTGCCAAAATCATAAAGTCTTTATGACACAAGGGTGCTATACACAATTTCAATATTTCAACACTTACATGAGATATAGCTCATTTTCCAAAAAAATGTCTAATTTTGGGCTCCTTTCTGCTTATTTCCCAGGAGCTACACAAACTAAGTGCCTAAATTTAAGGTTCGCAGCTTCTTTCAGGTACAGAGTACTGCCTCCAAGCAGAGAATTTCCTTTTGATTCTTCTTCGTTTAGTCTGGCTGAATAAAAACTTGCTAATGCTGTTTAGTGTCTGAAGACATTGTCAGCAGTTATCTTGCACTAGATCTGAAAACACCTGAATCTCTGCAGCAATGTGGGACACATTTGTGAGCAGCTGCTGCAGGAGGCAAAAGATTGTCCTATTTCTCCCTGTCAGGGCACTTCAAGCCAGGCACTACTCTTCAGCTGTGTATGCCAAAGGAAAAAACATGTCAAAGAGGTTAAAAAATACTCAGAGAAGAGCTGACATTCCGCTAATGGTTAGCAACCATTTTTACATTGCAAGGAGAGTCTCTCAAGTTCTGCCACAGCAAGGACAGATTTTGAACATTCCTGCCTTCTTCTTAATTCAAAAGCTGCAGCCGCACACTTGCCAGTGGCTCTCCAAATGCCTTTGGAACACACATTATACTTTTATCCAGTAGGCTTCCGAGACATCTGAGAAACCTTTTGTGCTACTGGCAGTAGCAGCCCCAATCACAGACACATCTGGCCACTCTGAATTCCCCATTCTTCTGTTTGTCCTGTCAGGGACAGGCTGAAGATGTTTTGCTTGCAATAATTTCACTTCCAAGGCCTACATAATTAGTTCTTAGGTAAGAAAAAAATTGTGAAAGCTGTGTTATCAGTTAGATTAGAGAAGGCCTGATCCACAGCCCAGTGAAGCCAAAAGAAAGGCATTATTTCTCAGTGCATTTGGGGATCGGTTCCAAAAACCAAGAGCCAATACTTTTGCCAAGACATTGAGCTCATGGTCAAATATAAAACTTCAGTACCTAGGTTGAATTCAGCATATAAACTTCATACTTAAAGTTTACTTAGACGAATCCAAGCACAACTATAAAAAGCACAAATAAATGGCACTAGAAGATTTTGAGACTATTTGAATGCACTCAAATCTTACCAAATTACAGCCAATATCAGTTACCAAATTCTCTTAGGATTCTTAGGGGAATTATGCCCGAAAACATCAATTTCCGTGTATGCATATATAACTTCTGTGGTTATGGCGAGTGTTAGCTTAGATACATACAGTATAAGCCACACAAATGAGGTCCAAACACCAGCAAGCTTCTCTCTACCACCATCCACATTACCAGCAGCATCCATTTCTGTGTCAATCTAGTCACTGAGGGATGTCAAATAAACCCACATTACAGGAATCACATAGTGGATCAGAATCTCAAGAAGCAGGTGCTGTAATATTTTCAGGACAGCACTCAGCCCAAGCTGGTGGATCAGAGGCTCGAGTTTGCCAGATGCTATACAGTTGCTGCTGAAATAGTAATGCAAAGGTAGGTAGTGCCTAGATATTGAGTCTGGCCTTTGATACAAAATTCTGGTAAATGAGGGTCTGATGAATCAGAACCTCTTGTCACTCATTCTATGTCCTTTCCGCAGCCAGAATTGAAGGGAGCTCTGAATCACTCCTAAATGCATATTTCTCTACTCGCCAAAATGTATTTCTTCTCCACAGAGCAGCAAAATCATATTGGTTTCCTTTCTGGAGAGCATGCTTTGGTAACCTGATAATGTCTTTCCAGGTGTCCCCAGAATCTGTCAGTTCCTGCTACATACAGCAAAGCAATTGCTGCAGCTTTGCGACTTCAGCATTGTACAATAACATTATACTTTAGGCACTTGTCAAAGGTTAATTTCTGCTGTTTAAACGCAGTCTTCAGACAGACAATATTTGTCCTTCCACCACTGTTGGAGCAGTAGGAGGCACAACAAAGTTACACAGCTAAGAGCCCTTTGTCTGTTGCACTCCTTTGACAACCACAAGCAACTCTCTTCTTTCCACCACCTCCTAATCCAGCTATTTCCAAGTTGAGATGGACTCCATCTATAGAAGACTTGGGAAACTGATGCATACTTGCATACCGTTGGTCTAGCTATCTCTTAGGTGCAGATGGCCTGAAATATTCTGATTTAGCAGCAACTGCAAAGGTCACACACCACAAAGAAGAATTTGAGAGTTTACAGAGGTTGTAAGGATAACACTATCTCTGTCACGTTTCTGCAGGTTACTTGCTACGCACGTCCTCAGGCTTTTCCTCACTTTGCAGCACACAGCTGCAAGACAAGGTTGATACTGCCAGTGTGACAGAGGAAGAGAAGGTATGACAGAAGCAGAGCAGTCCCACATCTTCCAGGTTTCTGCCTGGGTTTCCACTTCAGGCTTGTTCTGTATAAGTGGAGATACTACAGAGAAATTCATACAGCAAGAAATCAGCTGTAACAATCTGGAAAAGCAGACAAAACAATAGACTAGATAGAGAAGAGCCTCTGGTAGTTGAAGAGTCAAGTGATGTAAGATGGGCAGAGAAATGCAGAACAGTTGGCAAGTCTCAGGCTGAAATGCTGAGCAGCAAAAAGGTCAGAGAGCAAGTCAAAGGCAGCATCTGGAGGAGCAAAAAGATCTTCCAGCTCCCAGATGTCACTCCCAACTAATGAGCTACACTGCCTCCAAGCATCTGACACTGAAAAACCCCAAATCCTGTTTACAGCTTCATACTTTCTCTAAAGTGATCACAAGAACAGCTTAAAAACAACATAATTCACACATGCCACTGGTGAATACTTCAGCATTTACAGCATCGACTTACAAAAAGGAATTGATTAAGAGATCAGTCCAAACATGATTTCAGTAGATAATCCTTCAAAGTATAAAAAAATCTCTGGCACTACTCTTTGTTCGCAAAGATTGACAGCCAAAAGCATCTGGGTATGGAATTCAGCAAGCTCTCAGACAGCGACTCGGCTGCGCGTTCTGGTAGGAAATGCAACACGACTTTCCATGCTGTCCTTCTACTCTCACAGCAGTACAGGCTTCCTGTGTTTCTTGTAAAACTGACCAAGAGTATTAAGATGTTACAAATTACATTCTGTAAGTATGCAAGCAGGGGAAAAAAATACAGTTAAAAATACAGTTTGTTAACAGCAGCTGCAGCCTCCTCCCAGACCTGCTGCAATTAACTGCTCCCTCAATACATTCAACTTCCATGCTCCTTAGCAAAAACTAGAGGATGAGTAAACGTGGAGCACACTTCATGCAAAAGGAGAATAACAACCCATGAAGAAAGATGAGGTAGAGAAAGAATTCCCCTGTAATCACCAAGTCCCCTTTGCTTCTGCACCAGCAGGACATTAACAGCACCCCAGGGGCAGCTCTAAGGGCACGTGTGTACAGGTACATCACATGTAGTGTGCCTGCAAGTGAGCATGCAGACAGCAAAGAAGCCACCATGGACTGTATGCAGGTAGCAAGCACCTGCCTTCTTTTGTAGCATGGTCTCAGGACCACAAACTGGGGCAAGTCAGCACCAACGGCTCAGACTTGGCACACTGAGGAGTGCAGCCCCCTCCATTCCTCCTCACCTCAGCAGCAGAGCCAATGTTTATATTCTCCCTGCATGCCAGCCCCAGCAGGACCTAAACTTAAAATAGATTTACTTTTGAGCAGAAATCACTACAGCTCTAATGCTTTTCAGAAATGTTTTATGTAAATGGTAATTGCCTCTGTCACTTGAAAACATTAACCATACTGATGAATTTCCACACTACAGAACTGGAGATAATACAGTCAACATTTCTAAACGCGTATGTATGTCTTTCCACGGAGAGAGCCAACACAAAATAAGCACCATTACTTTCTAGCTAGTATTTCCATCTTCAGCCCAGGAAAGCACTAATTCATACTTACAGAGTTAACATTTCACTTCTTTAAAACCAAATTTGCAGTAGAAGCACAGTCCAAAATCCCTCTTACATATTACAGAAAACAGTACCGATTCTCATACCATCTCAACTGTTTCAGTAAAAGAAAAAGTGATGCAGTACTACTGCTAATTAAGCCACTATGGCACTACCAGTAAAGTTCCCTACTCATAGTAACCCCATCTTCATTAGCATCTAGACAATGGTCTTAGAGGTCTCATCCAACCTGACTGATTATGTGACTCCTAAGCCAGCCTCAGAACACACACTCTTGATTCTCAAAGTCATTCACATGTATGATCTGTATGAATTCACAGTCCTTCTCCTTTTAAGGGTCCATTTGTGTAGGGACAGCAACTCCACTCTTCCAGCTTGTACCTATTAAAGCCAAAGGTGCTGCTCTCTGCTGTATCATATCCACAACCTTCAGGCCCTGTTACTGTGACCCACAACTAGAACGTGAACGCTCTTTCTTGAAAGGAGCAACTGCACACTGTGAGTGTCCGTCCTCCTCACACTTGTCTGCAATGGGGACTGAGGATTAAGCAGAATGTAAGTGAAGAGCAGTAGCAATGAACTGGTTCTCCTCAACACCAGCAATCTAGCAAAAACCACGCAAGTAGGCTGCAAAAGGAGAGGTGGTTGCATTAACCCCCAAACAGCCACAAAAGAACACCACCACAAACATGGCAGGTCCTGCGTCCACAGGAACGTACTAAGGACATTACATTCATATGGTTTAATTTCTTCGGCACCTCTTTTAAGAGATGTGAGCTATCCGAGGGACATAAGTTCCCCCTGCTGTGAATGACAGCTCATTAACAGCATAAAATAACATTAAGCACAAACCAGCATGACCTCCCTTCTCCTACTAACTCCCTTCACAGCAGGGAGAGCCTATGCTTGTACATCTTGATCTGCAGAGCAGAGTATCAGTGTGCCCAAGGGGAAGGAGGTTAGCAAGTACGTCCAGAGGGCCTTGCTATTTCACACTGCTACAGTCAAAGCAATCAGCAACCTACATCCCTGCTCTTGCTGCAGAGCCACCACACTCCAGGATTTTCAGCAGCTCCAAGCAGTATGTACAGTTAGTCTCACCTTTCCCATCTCTTTGGTGGTCACCGTTGAAGAAAAACAGGACTAAGTCAAATTCCTTTCACAGAATAAATAATGAGGTTTTCCCTCTCTCATCTATTACAAGTGTCAAAATTGTCATTGCAAAAATATTTATTTTTAGAAAGATCATGTTTTTTCCACACCTGTAACCTTTGTTATCTATAACCTGTACCAGTGTCATCTTGCACTTCAAAAGCAACGTGTTTATCAGTGCAGAATACCAGCAGAAGTTTAAATCAGTACCCCATGAATTCAGGCGGCTCCCTTACTCGCCCAAGCACATAGAGGATTTATTTTTGTAAAACACAATGCATTCTGGAAAGTATGAATTCCGTGAGATGACTGCTAAGTGCAAGAGAAATGCAGTCATCGGCACTACTGATTATTCCATATGCAAATCTAGCGTGGTAGAGTTGGGTAAAAGATTCAGGTGTGACTTCCACTATTTTAAAACCATAAGTTGTATACCATTTTTCCCATGGAACTCTATTTATAACCAACCTTTAGAACAGAAAGCAGAAATGCCAGTGTAAGGTATTTAAACTCAAGTAACTTAATGCTTGGTTTTTCTGTGCATCTGCAACCTGAGCAGCACTCTGCAGTCACCAGACTGTGGTAGCCTCATGATTTCAGAGCTAACACTAGAGAAGGCAGGCAGGCATGTTGATTATGCACATGTGGGCAGAGAAAAGGCAGGTCTCAAGTCATTTCAGGGGGTCCTAAACTCTCCAGACTAGCAGTGGCTGTAATTTAAGTACTGAGTGCCTGAAATGCATCTTCCTATACTTCACTAAAACCTTGCACTAATGAAAAAACTACATATTACAATGCAACACAGTCTCACTGATATCAGATTGTTAGCTACCATTTTTATCCTCAAAATACTTTATTTTTTTTTCATATAGGAAAAAGGTAAAATATCCCAGTAGCAAGCCTGTTTGAGGCTATTCTGCTTATAAAAATTGTCTTGTTCATACCAGCTTGATTCATCCCTTACGTAAATTTAAGAACCAAGTTTGATCAGAGTAGATACAAGCTTGAGTAAGATTTTTCAGCGTATCTTCCAACAGACACAGTGGCTCAAGACTGTACTTCAACATTTACGAATGCAAAAACATAACTGACTTTTTAAGAAACTAGACCAACTGATGAAAGTAGTGGAAAACATTGTGTCAACGATGGCATTTTTCAGAAATAAAAGACACTGGTACCTGGGAGCTTGCAGAATAGGTGTCCTTTACTTTTTCTTCATATTTCTATTTTCATTATTTCTACGGTCTTGGTCTCTTTGAACACGTAAGATTATGGGTGCCATCTCAATACTAAGAGTAAACATCAACACATCTTAGACCTTACATTTCTCAACAAAACATTCAAATACCTAGAAAGTTTCCAAAGTTTCAAAAATAGCTTTAGACATAAAATTTTCAGATTCAGCAGGCTGAGAAACAATCTATAATAGCTGACAAATGTCAGACTTACTTTATTGATTGCATTCAGCTTCACTGGCAATAAGCTGGTAAATATATCTGGAGAAATGCATACGAAATCACAGCAATGCTTACCAGCACCAACACTTCTGTAATCTTAAAAGCTCTTGCTAGAGAAGTTTGTCTCTTAGGATGTTGAAATTTGCCATGTGCTTCAGTGAAATGACAAATTAACTGGGTTGCTATTTGTGACTAGGATTCTAACACAGCCATATTGTCTACATTGCAAATCTACTCAATCAAGGCCAGCCTAAGAGTCCAAGCACACAATATAAAGATATCAAACACTATCAAGTGCCTTTTCGTGGGACATGAGATCGTCGTGGACTTCAGGTCATCGTGCAGATGCACACAGCAAGAGCAGAGCACTAGTGGTCTCCTGCACCCTACACAGGCTGAGCAGAACCACAGCTGGTAGCTCTGATGTCAACCCACTGCACCCCCAGGCTCAGGCCACACTGCAGAGATGTGGACCACCACCTACAAATAGATAGAAGCTACAGTGTGGAAATCCTCTCTGCTGTGCATACAGAGGAACAACTCCAATGCAATGCTTTCATTCACAGTGAACTTGCAGCTATATTTTATCAGGAACAAGAATAAGTTTCTGGCATTCCAGCTCTCTGCTAAATTAGACACAGATGGAGATTTTATTTTTTCCAAACATATGGAAGACAATGCAGCTGAAATCTCAGCTAGGCCTTAAGAGATCCTGTACATAAAGCACTAAGCTTTCTACAGCACAAAGGGGACCTAGGAGGCTACTACTGTGCTTTCATTCTCTACTGTGATTTAGGATGATATTATGAGACTGAAACGTTAAAAGAAAGTAATAGAAGCCTTTCAAGTGCCCTCAAATAAAGTCAGATGTCTGTGTGTCACGTATCTGGACAACTTCTGCTTTCAATGGAAGCCTGATCTCCACTTCAAAGGGAGGAAATTAGACAAAAGGGGAAAGAATGTACACCTAAGTGCTGGCAGCCCCAGGAAACCCAAGACCAAAGGGCTACATCCATCAATTTCCCAACACTCCCAAGACACACAAAAGCCTACAAGATATTTAACCAAGAGCAACTGAAGGCGCAAGCTCTTGCACTCCATTCTCTGCCACCAGTTTATAATCTTTGCTCATTATTTGAATAATCACAGCATAGAAACACAAATTCTGTGCACACATAGCTAATATAACTTCCGGTTACTGCGCAGTAAGCAGCTTCAACACTTGTGAGCTTCCAAAGTAGAATGTAAATTCTGCCTGTGATATCTTTCCCTACTATTTTCTGACTGTTTCAAAACTGCCTATCAACATTACAGGATGGTGTTTGCAGAAAATACCTGAAACATTCTCAAAAGGTGCAGCCATTTCTGGCTCATACATCACAGAAATTTTGTGAATGGGCTTAAAGCTGAATGATTAACACAAGATTTCCACGCAACCAAGCAGTCTGGGTTCAAGTAGTATCAAATACTTCACTAGGACTATTGACCTATGATAAGTAGGACCAGAGAGTTACTGATCTAGCCATACAGACCTCTTCTCACAGTAACAAAATTTGTATATATATATACAAATAATTACATATACATTTTATATGTATATATATACACATACATACACACACACCAAAGACACTGAGTGTTAGCAAAATCTTCCCATTCTAGTACTGCTGGTCCACATACCATTAAAAACACACATTATAAGCAGATGGTCTGTCTGCAAGGTCCTTCCCACAGGAAGCTTGAACCTTTTGCACTGGAGGGAGAAGAGTGCTTTAAATTGAGTTTTCACAAGCAGAGTTTCCAAAGTATGCTTCTCAATAGTTTTGCCACAGGTGGAATTTTCACCTGTGGACAGAAGGCTACCTTTCAACTATCAGGTTAAGACGTAGAACTGAGCACCATAAAGGACAGCATAATAGAGTCCTCCTGCCCACACTAAAATGGATTGTCTTTCTCAAGAAAGACGCTACATGAGCTAAGAATGAACGTGTCTGGCAACCTAAGATTTGTCTGCTATACCCAGAGGGCACTTTGATTTGCCACCATGTAGCAATATTGACAGAATTACCACTGCCACAGTTGCACAGATATTTGCAGAAGCAGATGCAATAGGTGGGTCAACGTCAGAGAATTTTTCCAATGGACCTGTCACTGAAAAAATGATGCACAGGACAAAAAGTGAACACACAGAAGTACAGCCTCTCTCTGTTCTAAATTGGTTTTCCAACCCTGAAACACTTATGAACCATTTAGGAGGAGTCTGAAAAGGGCACTCAAGAGAAACGCTTAACTTTCCCAGTGTTATTTGCTCTGAACAGCAAATTCTGCAAGATGGAACCACGAGTACAAAAAAGGAACTGAGGATCAAAACACAAACAACAATGTTTGAGCCTGATTGTCTGTTCAACCCTGAATCCATCGCAGAGCAAAGATCAAGTCCTCTCTGAAGAGATCTACTTTTTCAAGGAGGACAAATTGAGTTTAACAACCAACCTAATACTGACCTACACATCCAGAGTCTACCACCAGTGCATCATCACACAAAAAAAACACCACAAGAGGTGACTCAAAGCCTGGAGAAAACATCACAGCCAGCTCTTCCAGTCAAGAAGAGAATGAGACAGTGATAGGAAAAAAAGAGACAGCTCTTCCATAGTATTATAGAGGTAGTTTTTATATAGGAATTTAAATGAACAGTATGAACAGCGGACATTTATCATGCTGATTACTTGATGTTGATACTTGGCAATAAATCTTAGTATGTGATTTTACTGCCAAAATAATGTAAAAGCTCAACTACAAATAACAGTTGCTGAGAAGATGAATAGCATCATTTTAAGGTTGTTAAAGCACAATTATGAGCATATTCCAACCAATCCATACTCAAGTTTGGGCTTCACGTTCCAAACCTCACACCTCTCTAAATGTCTTTTTTCAAATTTGATTTCAAGTCCTGCTTTTCATTAAAATGGGTGATTTCAGAAACATTCTAACACATGAGAATTCAATGCAGAGTATTATTAAGTTAGATACTGTTTTACAATACATACTGAAAAAACAAGCAATGCCGTATTTTAATTTAAAATTAAAAGTTATATCCCAGTAACGTTCACAATTACACAAATGAGTGTATTCTGGTGGGAAAGTCTTTGGGAAAGTGGTTGACCAGCCCTGTTGCATATGAAACCCAAAGGGACATTGCATGGCTCCTAGAAATAGGAAACTGACAGCATTAAACAGTGGCAAACAGTTTCAATAACGCATCTTCTACACAGACAGAACACTACCCTTATACTTGGAACACGCTGGCAGAAATCTGACCCTGTACCCATGTCACGCTTAATATGAAGGACTAAGTCATGGTTTATCCCTTTTATTACTCAATTGAGAACCACACAAAGCAAAAGCGAAATAGAAGGAAACTGAGAAGACGTCACCGCAGTGGACAGACAAAAGGAAATCTAGACACATCTGGATGTTATGAAAGCAACATATTTTCAACATGACTTTCCATTCTTCTCTCTGGCAAGCGTGTACTGTATGTGCTAAAACCTAATCCTGGGTTATTTGAATTACAGGTCAGAAATACAAAATACCCACAAGAACAGGCAAGCTTTTGCTGGTGAAAACAGAAAGGCCACAACAAACAGCACAGCACATGATGAAAAAAAGTTTTAAAAGGAACAGATTTCAACTCATTATTCCAAAACAAAGCTGCTTCAGTATCTTCACACAGCTCAATACACAGTTTCACTTGCACAGAGGAAAGAAGGGCACAAGCAGCTCTCGCAGCAGTATAACACCTCCTCAGAGACTGCTGCGGAGCCTGGGGTAGCCCAGCAGAGATCTCACATCTGGGCTTTGGGGAGCATCCAGCCAGAATGCACCTCAGGGTCCCAATTTTCATTCAGGCAGCCCTGCAGTAAACATTTTCCGTGCAAATATTTAAAGCTTCAATCTGCAAAGCAAAGCCTTCTCAAGCTGTCTTGGCATCCCTAAAGAAAAGGCTTCAATATGGTCACTTGGAAGTAATTAAGTATTTTACACAACTCAGACTTAGTCCAAGCTACTCCAGAGTTTTCCTTTCAATCCTAAGGAAATGGTTGCTCTTGGATAGAAGTGTAACTTCAGAATGTAAAAGACAATCCTCAAGAGAAGCTCAGGAAACATTTTTGATAATCAAAGAAAAAAGGACACATTTATTTCAGCTTATTTCTTGCAAGAAATCCACATTTCAAAAACACATTTTGTCTTCTCTAATTAAAATAGTCTGGAAGGAATATAAAGTTGACACAGATCTCTCTCTTCATTACTGTTTTCTAACAGCAGTAATACGTAACACATTATTTCCAAACTTGCTTTCCAGATCAATCTGAAAAATAATAAATCATACCAACATATTATCAGCTTATTTTGGGTGTTTGATTTTTCTCCACGGGAGACAGAGACAGCTTGGAAGGCATTCGGGGCAAAGGAATGAAGATGAGCATTTGGTGGGACTGACGCCATGACAGCCAAGAAAAGAACACGAAACATTCCACAGATGTTTAGAGGGTGCAAACAGCAAGGAGAAAACAACAACTTAAAGATGACAAACATCAACGCACTGAAGCAAGCAAGGCAGTGGTTCATGAAAGTACATCAGCCATGTCCATCGGCAGCTCTATAAACCAGCGGAGTCATCTTCCCACAGCAAGCATGAGCAAGAAAACACTGCCTTGTTTAGGCAGCAGAAATGAAAACCAGGCTCCCGTGTCCCAGCAAAAGCCATCCCATATCTCACCACTGCTTCAGAGCAAGAAATGCAGGCACCGTGGGCATAAACATGGTTACTTTTTCCATGCTCCACCTTCATCCATGTACATACAAAAAATATGCTCTAGATCGTATTCACACAACTTCATGATCCTGACAACTACAATACCATAAACCCAAAGCTTTTGTGATGACCCCATACATAAACACAGCATTTATATTCTAAAAATAGGTTTATTTTACTGTTTACCAAACAATTTTTCAGTCTTGCTACAGCTGATTGTTTAAGTTTCCCAGAGGTTTGGAGGTTTGCATGGTTTCTCATCAAGATCAGTTTTAAATGTGGTTCCAGTGTTACAAAAACACAGATGCTTAGGCAAAGCATCTTAGTACTCCTCACTGTTAATTACTTCTATTGCCTAGGTAAGAAAAAACACAGAAGTCAAAATTATTTTTACAATGTTATGTACAAAGACAGCAGCAAACCTGCACAGGTTAAAACTACGTACTTAAATGTATGAACAGATGCAAAAATATGTGATGGACCAAACTGTAGTAATAATGAGGCTTTTTTTTTTGCCTGTTTAAAGTTTTTTTTTGAACTGTTTAAAGTTATTTTTCTTCCATGAGCTACATGGAATTTGGTCTTTATTTGCATGACAATTTGCAGAAAGTTACTCTCTCAGTCTGTAGATTGACGCAAACAACTGGATTAACCGTTCTAGAGACACAAGAGCACGTTGCATGTTTTTCAGCTCACTATTGCCTTAGCATTTAGGTTGCGTTTCCCTGATTCCCATTCTCTTAGTATGCACTGTATTTTTCTCAGTCATACTTCTGCATTTTTATTGCATATCAGGACACACCGAACAAAATAAAAGGAGACCTTCATTCAGAAAAAAATGACACCTGCTACCAAAAGTCTACTACAGATGCATCTTTGGGCACTGAATCCAATCTCTGCCACAAGCAGGCTGCCAAGACATCAGCAGCCACACTTGGGGCAAATGCTCCAAGCCCCATGGTAAGAGCTAGTGTAAGGGAAAGCGATGTTCAACAGTTCTGGCAAAGTGCTGTGGATCATGGAGCTCATCCTAAACCTGTTGATGCACAGGTGTGCTCCCTGAATAAGGGCACACAAATAATTTAGTCTGTACCATTGTAGATAGAGGCTGCAATGAGCGCCAGCTTGCAGGTAGCCTGCGAACACATGGATGCTTGGAAGCTTCTTTGCCTTCTGATATCACTATACATTTTTTTACTTATTTATTCAAAATTTGCCAATCCTGCACAGTCACAAAAGGACCAGTGAAAATCTGGCTCTCCAGAAGAGTGATAAAAATTAGCTCTTATAAGAACATTTGTATTCAGCCATCACAAAAGCTTGCAAGAGTTTACTGTATCTCAATGATAAAACATTTCTGAAGAACAGCATCTCTGTATTAGCTGCAGAAAGCAACAGGAACATGAGCATAACTACACAAGTTATCCTGAAGACCTTAGCTCTGAATTACTATTGAGTAAGGAGTGAGACATTCACAACACACTTCACAACTTGCTATGCTTAAGCCTATTAGCGTGGTTTTTAAAACACTGCAACATACACAAAATGGGAACAGGAAATTAAGGATGGCCAACTGAAAGGAGGGTTTCATTTTAAGCACTGCTCAGAAGAACCAGCAGCTTCAAGTTCAGCAGCTTGCCATTACACTGAAGACAATTCACAAGGCACTGCAGCGGGGAGCATCTGTAATCACTTAATTCGTTTCAATTCTTTGTTCCCCCACCCAATGCAGCATTTTTGAGAAGTGCCACCCTGAGCTATTCAACAAAGTTTCCTTGAATTCTGCAGTCTGATAAAATCCAGAGGGGTGCTTGCTTGTGCTTGATGTTTGTGATCAATAACATGATCCTGTGTCTGTTTCCTGGCTGATAGAGAGAATTAATTTTCCTGCAAGCGTTCACTTGCAGACTGTTCACATTTATCACCTCTTTCCCACAAATGCCTTACAAAGTTAAACAGCTGTGCAGAGACGGGCATTTGTGCTGCCGAACGACAAAGCACGGCTATTAGCAGCAAGCAAACACACTGAAGACACGCAGCTTGGGTAAACTGAAGGGGTTTGAAAGTCTGGAGAGCCATGGCAATTACTCATTTTCTTCCACAGAGACTTATTTTTCCCCCAGCCCTGCCAATGACATCATCCCATTTACACATCTCATCTGTATAGACACGGAGAATAATATATGTCTAAACTCAGTTCAGCAGCTCTTCTCTGAGAGGCACTGATTCAGCACCCTGCTCTTCCTGTAACACCTTTCACATCCCACAACCGACTGTCAGCAGCCAAGTTGGTACATCCCTACTCCATATGTCACAGACAACTACTTCCACTCATCCCCTGCCAATCAGGGCAATTCCATGGGGTCTTCTCAGCAACATGGGACAGACCAGAGGGTGACAAAATACTTGGGCAGAGAAACACTGAAGCTCTAGAGAAAGGTCTTCTCTATACGCTATTGAGAAGTACCTGTTGCTAAACACACAGCAACATGGTATCATAAATCAATCTGACATCTGAAGATTTCATTTGTTAGCCATGAAAATGTTAATAAAGAAGTTGTAATTAACTCACAAGGCAGAAGTTAATCCTAAATGCTACCAGCAGAAACTGAATAGCAACAGGTCCAGGGCAACAGTTTCAGAATCTAAGCCAAAGTAGCTCTGACTTTTGCACAAACAACAAAAATAAGTGCAGGAAAAATCACTGCTTCCTTCTGCTGGGCTCCTTGGCAGAGAAAAACCTGTTCATCAGGTGAATTCAGTGCTATCTTGTACAAGACTGTTAAGACTGAGGCTTCCCCTCCCCATTTCCTGCTGTCCGCTGCAGCTTCAGAGGCCTCAAGACTATTCAGCAGGCTACCTCAAGAAACTTTTCCAACTTCCCACTTCACAGAACTCACAGCTAAAACAACCAGTCATCCCAGCATTACAAGAGAACGCCAAGCCCCTTCACGTGTGCTGTTGTCCCAGGACAGGGAATAATTGCCTTCCATCCCGCTGGAAACCAATACCCTTTCTGACAGAAACCTGGGCAGAACCAGTCCCTTCTCATATCAACTTTCAGCAAAAACACAGTCTCTTTCTTGAGAGATCTTTCAGCACCACCAAAAATACCACAAGTTGCAGTTTAAAAATACTCTCTAAAGAGGTCTGTAACATTTTAATAGGCTGGTTAAAGAGGGAAGAAATCGCAGGATCAAGTAATGATTTCCACAGTATTTTACTTTTTCCTACCTTAAGAGCCTTGAAAAATTGTGCAAATGACAAACTAGCCAAAAAACACAACAGCTTCTTTTTGTTCTGCTGTCAGCGAGTCCCAGAGCAGACAGTTTGCTCCTATCAGTTTCCAAGCGATGTGTCTAGGCATCCAGGCTGCACAGCTAGGAGAGCCATTCAAGCCTCCTGGCTTTTAAATACATCCAGAAAGCTTGTTTAACAGGCCTATTTGGCACTGATTTATTTCTTATTTCCAATAAGTCATCGTTTCAATTTTGCAACAAGACTTCAGCACTTTCATTGTTAGTCCTCTACACTAGATGCCAAAAAAGCTGTGCTCCTGCCTGCTTCTAAACCCACAGCAAACCATCTATGTTTTCCAGATGCCCAGCAGCACTCTCAGCTTGTTTCTGAGCTCCTCTGCATCCTACATTTAAGCCAGGCCATGAACTTCACACCGACCTAGAAAGGACCTTGCTACCACGCAGTATTTTCTGAGCTCACATCCTTTAGTCTGCACAAATCCTTTTAGCTGCACTGTTACACCACAGCCAGCATTCAACAAGTGCTGGCTGAAGCTGTCAGCAATTTCCTCAAAGAAAGGTTTTAGACATGCTTGCTGTTTGGCTTCCATCCTTCGAGGCAGTTCCACAATACCATCAGTTGCTCACAAGTGTGTGCAACGCTTTACTCCCTAAAATCATGAGAAGGTGGGTCACAGGTGAGAAAAACCTTGAATACTGGCGTAAAACAAAACCTACTCTATCTTACCTATTGACCTACCCTCAAGAGCATAGGTGGGTAAACGCAGGCCTTTCAACTGTAGCTGCATATCATGATTTCCATATAGGTGAAAGAGGAACAGCTGATAGGAGAATTTCACCTACAGCAGAACTTTGGCATGATGCATCTGGCCCAGAGGTTTCTCTATTGACAGCCAAAAAAGCAGTTCTTGCTGGAAATCCCAGACCAACTTAACTTACACAGGTCATTGTCTGACTAGCCTAGAAACTCCTTCATCAGAAGATGCGGTTAATGGATCCCAGTTCTTTCTGTAAGCAAGCCACAGTTAAAATGGGCCAAAAGGGGCCATTCTTTAAGCAAAATTATTGTATTGTTTTTATTTCCCCCCCCCATCTCATCTGCCCTTTCATCCCAGACTTAATCACTTAAAGAACCAGCAGTGGAAAACAGAAATTGTCTCTCAAGATGAAGAGGAGGTGTGTGCCAGGTTTACTACAGAATAGGACTTCATAAAGCTTGGTAGCATGAAAATAGAAGTTCTTTAGGATACAAAAGGTTATATTTAATGGGAATGATCACAGCACTTTGAGTACTTCAAGACTACATTAACTAAGATGCACACAAACCATACCTCACAAGGTCCCTCTGATCTCCAGCTGGGGATGAAATGAGGCCATGAATGAGTCAGGTATGCAACTTTATATTCACATTAGAACTCTATTTAAGGCAACATGGCAGAAGAAACTGAACAGCCCACTGGTCTGTCACACAGAGCAGACCATCACGTCTGGTGACCTCCAAGGTTCATAACAAACTGAACTTTTAACAAGCTGAACTTTTTCTCCAAAAAGAAAGCATGAAAAGGTTTAAAGAAGTGAAATCAAACCACTCCACGGTAAAACGTTACCGCAGATCACACTCACCCCCCTGTTCTGCCCCAAGAGCCACACTGTTCAGAGTTACATTGCATAATTTCTGGTAGAAGGAGAGCAGTATCGCCGAACTTCAGCTATCTTCATGAGGGAGTGGTATGACAGACCCAAGACACAAAGTTGCATTTCATCCATACCCAGTGCCACCAGCCTGGCCAGGACACCAAGATGAAAACCCAAGAGAATTCTGCTTCTTAATGACCCCCTGCATTGCCACAAAGGTGAGGAGAGATACCAGAGCTCGCAGGATGCAAGTTTCAGCACAGAGCTTCTCTCACCTCAACTTCCACATCTGTAAGCACAACTCAATTGCTCTGCCCACAGTTCAGCAGTCCAGCAGCACTACCATCCTTGGAGCACAATCAGATCAGTTCCCTGCTTGCCCTACCTGTGCACAGCAGTACCTCCCTGACACCAGGCCCATTTTTCAGATCCTCAGAGAAAAAGCTGAGACACCACGCAGGCTTGTCTGCTGATATCCCTCAAAAGCAACACTGCTCACAGCCCATTCTTCCAGTTTTTCTCCTGCAGCTGTAGCAGCATGACCTTTTCGTTATTGTTTCCTTGTCCTGGACTCACTCAATGCTTGCTGTAATAGCACAGACTAGAAATAATTTCCTTTACTGGCTATTTCCATTATATATTGTACACTATTTTGTCACTACTTACTGGACATGTACAGAGCAACAATAACGAGCATGTCCTTCTGGTTAGGAATGACACCATTTCCTATTACTCCCTAAGAAAAGGAAGAAAGGAAAAACTCACGTTTCAAAGCCTTTCTGCTCACACTGGGCGATGAAGACCTCCGAAGCAGTGTCCCAGGAGTGACAACATCAAATAAGGTACAGACATCTGATGGGAGCCTCGGCATTTAGAATTCTTTTTCCTGATACTAGCAGAGAATCGCCCCAATGCTGAACTCCTGTTCTGCAGTTCTCCAGTTACCAAAGGCAGGTATAGGGAGCTACAAGCCTGCATTGTACAGCTCTGCTGCACAAAGGCTTAATCTCGTTACGTGATAAATAGTCTTGACACTGAACGTGCCATGTGGCACACACCCAGCTGGCTGCTTTAGTCCCTTCCCTGCGTGAGTCCCACACAGCAAAGGGCAGCACCACAGCTGATGCTGCATGTAGTCAAGCTTAAGTAAAAGCTGACCAGATAGAGTTGAATTACCACAGCAAGCAAGCTGAATTGCTTGCAACACCAATGTTGGGATACAGGCAATTCTTCAGAATTAGTCAGGTTTCCAGATGCAAACTCACGGCTGACTTGCTACAGAACAGAACCCTCAGAGGGAAAATGATAAAAAAGATCCTGCCATGGGTAAGACGGGGGATCACTGCTGATTGTATTTACATCCTGGCACATCATGTAACAGATAAGAAGTATTCCTGTGGTTAGGGACTACTCTGCTCTTTCACATCAGTTCGCACATATAAAGCAGAACCCTCCAAATCATTAAACACAATTTCTGAATCCAGCCCCATGGTTACTTCCAGAATGAAAAAGCACCATCCAAACAGCTGTTGTAATCTTTCCCCACATCGCACCCCAGCAGGCACTGGCTACTCAGGAATTCCTGACTGCAAGAAATCTTCGTTTTGCATCCCAGCTCGCTCATGGACAGCCTATACCCATTTACTCCTGCATTATCACCTCAAATAACCGTGCCTTTCCACCTTCTCTAGCTTAAACAAATCCAGTTCTGATTTCCTCATATAGACAAGCTTATACGGATAATGGAGCAACCCAAAAGCACCTACACTCTTTTGCTTACAAACAGCTAAACGGTGTTTTTCTTCAGCTCTCAATATTTGAAGCCGTGGTGCATGACAGTGCCTTCTTACAGCTTCCTGCTGTGCATTCAGTTGTCCCTTGACAGCAAAACTCAGGCTAGGAAAGCCTGCTAGCATAAGTCCTAGATCTCTTCTTGTACAAATATGTGCTTTTTTAAATACTATTTTTCACACATTTCTGAAAGATGAAGCATCTCCACTGTGAGTACTGTACTGCCATGGGATTAAAAGTTTCTGGTACAACTGAACCACACTTTCAAGCGTAAAACTTGTTTCATATTTTACAGCTGTCTCCCCTGAACCGTGCTCCTGCCCAAAGTGCAAGCATGTGAGCCATTAAACTCACTTGAAATCACGTGGTTTTGATTACCACTCTCCATTTGCTTTTTCCCTCCCCTATTTTTTAAACATGCAGGGTTCAGCATTTAAGTCCATAGCTGCTACAAACTAAAGTAAGCTGACATTTCTTGCATTAAATTATTTCAGAAGTTTGGGCTTCAAGCTTCTCAAACCCTGCAGTAAGGAGGACATGTTTCATAACAGTTGGAAGTCATTCTCCACATTAGTAATTGCTTACTTAAGCAATTGCTTAACTTACAAGTTAGTTCATTGACTTTTACCTAAACTGTATTTTAGATGCAACTTTCAAGGCTTCAGACTGCCATATAACAAAATTACGTGCGCTTTTATTATCATTTTTAAAAGTAAAACATGATAGAATGAATGGCACTACAAGTAAACCTGTCTTAAAGCAGATCCTGAAGTGTGTTTTCCCATACAAATGGGAAAAATAATTCCTAACCTTGCAACGGTTATTAATTTGCAGGGCAGTGTCGCTACTACATGTTCTTTCCAAAATTTGATTTTTGGCCAAACTGCAGACCTCTTATTGAATTAAGCTTCCTAACCAGGACTTTTCCTGTTTAATTCTATACTTGACAGATTTCCCATCAAAGTTACTCAGATCAAAACTCCACAGGTTCCAGCAAAGCTGATAGTTAAGCTCCGTTATTACTATGGGGAGCATCCTAACACCAAGCCCGTCTGCAAATCTCACATTCTAGGAGATTCCCTTTAGCTCTGCTAAATGCAGAACCTAAGCAGGCTTTTCACTTGCAAGCCTAAGAATTCCTAGCACTTAAAAAAAAAAGCAGGTGCATCACTATCTCCAAGCCCCAGACAAATCCTCTGACACCTTAACTTCTCTCTAGTTTCTCCTAAGCATTGAGAAAAAAAGAAAAGTCTGTGGGAGCAGCTGCACAAATATTGCAGCTGCCAGAGAGAGCTACTCTCCAGCATTTGGATTTCACATTTTGTGTTGTGCAATACACTTCACAGTGGATAACCACAGTGACTTCCCATGCACGTGACACAGGGTTTTGATCTCAGTTGTGGCTGTGATGCAAAAAGCTCCACACATAGGCACCAGAAGG
The DNA here is from genome assembly GCF_002078875.1 of Numida meleagris. Taxonomy (NCBI): domain Eukaryota; kingdom Metazoa; phylum Chordata; class Aves; order Galliformes; family Numididae; genus Numida; species Numida meleagris. The sequence goes on from NC_034412.1 coordinate 51,422,829, forward strand.
AGACACACTCAGGTCTGCATGCCTAGAGAGCAGCTGGACACCCAGAGCCTTCGGAGAAACTCCCATGCATAAAGTTACAGAACAAGTACGCTGCTTGCTGTGAATTTTTGCAGACAACAACTTGGAACCATCATACAGTGCAAAGTTCTTTATGGTTGGGGATTTACATGAACATTCTCCTCAACATGCTTCAAGTCACTGGTTTCTACCCGTCCTAATGCCCACGCATTTCCCACTGAAGAACAGCAAGCTTTCCAGGACAGCAAGGGTCCATGCCAAGCTGTCTACCGCAATCATTCAACTTCTTGAAACAAGAAGCAAAAACATCAGGTTATTTTTCTCCCAGAACATCCAAACAAAACAGGATTGTGACAACAAACAGACAGTGATGATGGGCCAAAGTTTTCCCTGCAGCCCAGCACACTACCTTAGGCTGAAGTTCAGGTCTCAGTAACAAGCAGAACTAACACAAGCACAGGATGTTACTCTCAGCTAGCTACTACCCCCTTAAATCTAGGTTTTCCCCTTACTACCCACAACTTTTTTCAGCAAGCATTTGTGCGTCTGAATTACACCTTATTTAAATCTTACTCAGACATAGTCCTACTTCCTTCCACTTGTTAACCCACCACTCCTGCTCTTAGATAACCCCTCTTAGGGCCCCTGTACTGGAAGAAAAGTTGCCTCCTCTCTGAGTTAAGTAGAGATAAGACAAGAGGGAATGGCCTTAAGATGCACCAGGGGAGGTTCAGGTTGGATATCAAGAAACATTTCTTGTCAAAAAGAGTGGTGATGCACTGACTCAGGCTGCCCAGGGAGGTGGTGGAGTCACTGTCCCCAGAGAGGTTATGAACCATGGAGATGTGGCACTGAGGGACACTGTTACTGGGCATGGTGGGAATGGGCTGGACAGGATGATCTTTTCCAACCCCAATGATTTTATGAGTCTAATATTCTATGAAGTTGCCTCTGCTCACCCTTCCCATGCCAATCAAGCTTTTTAACTTCTGTAGCATTCAATGTCTGTTCAGTTTGGCAGGCAAAGATCAGCAATCCAGTTAGATATCCAAACTGCTCTAAAAGTGACAACAAAGGTAGGAGAAAGACAGGAATAAACCATTTAATTCTTACTAGTGAAAGACAAAACGTCTCTTCTAAAGATGCACTCTTCTTTATTGACATAACACTTAACTGCACAGAACTAAACATAGGAAAGGTATTTCATCACAAGAAGCTATATAAACACTGCCAAGGGATTCAATACAAGTTGCTGAAATTTGTCTCGTTGGGCCACAGCACACAGAAGCCCCTTTAAATCAAACAGTACTGCAGGGAACAGAACAAGTTTATCAAAGTTAACAGCACTGTGCTCCTTCAATGCCCCCAGCTTGGTGAAGAGTGGCATTTTGATCAGAAAGGCCCAGCAAAACCACAGCTGGGCTGGACAGAATGAACTCAGTTAACAGGTAAATTGCAGACCGTGACTGCAAATGAGAAGTTATCTCAGTGCAGGTGGTTTGCAGTCTCAGGGGAACTTGCTTATTTTGCTGCTTAGCCAGTGACTTATAAGTAGAAATAAGAACTGTGCAGGTGACAAGTAGCAGGGAAGCTGCCAGAGAAACAGGAAAGGCAGCTGACAGCCACCAATCTGTGCATTCCTGTTCAACAGATGCACAAGTGGCAAAGAACTGACAATACCTGACAGTACCGGGGGCCTGCTCAACACAACCACCCCATCACCAGCATCACCACCAGGTGATTTAACAAGGACAGAGAAAATTGCAATATATATTCACATTGCAACAGGACTGCACCCAAAGTATCACCTCCAGTGAGGCTATCTGAACATTTAAGAGTGTTTCAGAGAACTGGAAAGCATTTCAAGGGTGGAATAAAGAACTGGAGAATGTGTTGAAGGAACTGGCTTTTCCACTTCTGAAGAAAAGGTTAAGAGAAAGATAGTAACTCCATAGGGAACAGAAACATGAAAAGAGAAGGCTATCAAACATACAAAAAGCTAGTAAGAAACAGAGCTGACAGGGCTGGTCACTAAGGACAGTCAAACAACAAGTAGCATAGCACATACTGTAAAGACTGATGATGAAAACACTGAGTGAATGTACTGCAGAACGCTGGGCTGAGATTGTCAGCTGTTAGTAAAATAGGACATATCGGTCAGTGAAGGTAGAAAACCCACACTCAACGCTTTCCTTCACTCGCCTGAGATTTTAAAGAGAATACATCCTTCACTTCAGGTCTAACAGCTCACTTAGTTTATTCACCCACAGGAGAGTTCACAAACAAAAGCCAGCCCAGTGCTACAGTTTAAGTACCACAATCTGCACCAGGAATTTTTTAAAAGAAACTCAGGTCAAGCACTCCCCCACCAAACAAGTTTAAATCAAAGAAGTAGCAGCTCCAGGAAGAAAGCATATTTCTCAAGGCCATCAGGTCACTGTAAACACCAAGCAGCCTACAGCAAAGACAGCTAAGCATAATAAGATGCAAATCACTTTGAGCTACCCACTGTGAATTACAACTCTCTTTCCCTGGCGTGTTTTAAAAATCGCATATTGAATCAAGCAACAGGAGCCAAAGTGGTCCTGAGAGCTGCTGTGCGCTACAGCTGCACCAGGAGCTCGCAGGGGATTTCTGTTTCTTGTTACTTCAAGACACAACCACATCAGGAGTCCAACCTATTACCTGGGAGGCAATTCCCTTGAACCAATCTCCGTTTCTGGCTCTCTGGATTCCATCTTCAGAAAACTGAACACAGCTTCAGGACCAGGAGTTAAAGCCACCATCACACATTTAGTCTTGTGTGTGTGCATGTACTTAATTCCAAAATTAACCCTAATTTATCTCATTTAGGAATGAAAGCAGAGAAAAGACTGAAGAAAAACACAACTGGGAGACAAGGTAGCAAATCCAAGTAGCAGACGTAACACATGAAGACACACAAGTTTTAAGCATGTTTATTTTCAACGCAACCCACAGTGGAAGATGGTTTTTGCAATAATAAAGCCTGCCACAACACAAGAACTTCATGGGGACAGGAGATCAAACTTCACTCTGCTTTTCCCTCTGCCTTCCACAAGCACGGCACACCACTTAGCTGATTTCATAGAATGGTTTGGGTTGGCAGGCACCTTTAAGATCATCTAGTTCCAACCCCACTGCTATAGGCAGGGACACCTCCCTCTAGACCAAGTTGCGCAATGCCCCATCCAGCCTGGCCTCGAAAGCTTCCAGGGACGGGGCATCCATAGCCTTGCTGGGCAACCTGTTCCAGTGTCTCACTGCTCTCACAGTAAAGAATTTCTTCCTAATATCTAGTCTAAATCTATCCTCTTCCACTTAAAAGCTATTTCCTCTCGTCCTGTTGTTACGCGCCCTTATAAACAGTCCCTCCCCAGCTTTCCTGTAGGAGGGAATTCTGGCACTGTGCCTTGTCCCTTACATAGGTAACATGCCCTCCCTTAATTCTTCACCCAAGGGGACCCTAATCCCCGGGCACACAGGATGAGAGCGTCACCGTACAGGTACAGAACTACACCACCACTGACACACTCAACCTAATGGCTTCATAATACAGTTGATTTAACAAGAGTTTTTGTCTTCTCCCAGCACAAACACAATTCAGATAAATACTAGACAAATTCAGAGCATTGTCTCTATGCTCACACAAGGAATTCATTTGGTTTATTATTTCTACCTACACAGGACAAAGATGCCTAACTAAAAAAGAGTATGCAGCTTATTTCCAGTTCTGCTGTGCAAAGTTTCTAACATCACACGCAATTTATTTGCCGCTGAAAGAAGAACACCCCCACCCCTCATTTGACAGCCTGCACGCACGTTACTGGGAACAAACAGATAATGTTCTGCACATCTCAAATCATGAGAAGAAAGACGACAACTGCTGCCTTATCTTAAAAAGAAACCTGCTCGGTAACTCTAAAATCCACTGAAGATCCCCTAACTCTTTGGCCATTACAATCAAAGGGCTCATTGTAAGTTTGTCTCAGCGAGCTTGTTATCGCTGAAAGCTTACTACAGACATTAACGAAGAAGAAAAAAAGATGTTAAGACAAGCATCGCCAATCCAAAGACTAACGTTAGTGTGGAGATAATAGAACGTACAAAGGGCTTCTTTTGATACCGAGTCCCACAAGCAGCCGGATCGCACATCTTTCACTTGCATCCCTGAAAGCAACAAAAAGGAGTGCTGCTGTCGGGTCTTCGGGAAGGCTAAGAGCAGCGCACAGCCGCACGGAACGCGGCACCCCTGGGCAGGGCAGAGCCGCCGAGGACGCGTCGACAGCTGCTGCCCGCTATACCACTCCGTTTGTCACCGCGACAGAAATCATAGCCGCGCTACCTACCCTGCTTCCAGCGGGAGCCCCACAGCTGCCCGGCACGAGGGCTCCTACCTTCCGCAAGCGGGGCCGATGCTCTCCCCCATAAGCGTGGCGGCTTCCCCAGTCGAATTCGGGAGCCGTGACAGCTGTGTTTAGCCCGCTCGCACTTCCAAGTTGCTTTCCTTCCCCCCGCCCTTCTCGGCAGCGCTCGGAGATGGCTCCCGCCGGCCGTCCCTAAGGAAGCAGCCCAAGAAGTTGGGAAGAGCGACTGTGCCGCGGATGCGTGCACGCACAGCCCAGAGGCTGGAGCAGCCTCCCAGGGCCGGCCCTCAGACGCAGCCCCGGGTTTCACGTTTCATTGGCGGCTCTAGATGAAGCCAGCCGCCTGCCCGCACCTCGCTGGACGTGCATGCCGCATCCCACCGCTAGCACCTCCTGCATCGCGGGGTCTGCGGCCCCTGCAGGGCTCGGACACGGCCGGAGCTACTCACCGCTGCTGGCACAACTCGCTGATGTCCGGCTCGCAGGGGTTCCCCGCTCCTGTGACAAGCGTAGGAGACGGCAAGCGACGGATGCCAAACACCATCGCTCTAGGCAAATTTCTTCCCCTCCCACCCAAGGGTTTTCCTGCGTGCAGTCCCTCTTAGTCAGCTAGACATGCTTCGGTGGCTGTGACCCATCTGCACTGGGCAGCCTGCAGCTCTGAGCCATGGAACAAGAGCTTCATCCCGCACAGACTGGACGGGGTCTCCCCGGGACTGGTACACGCAAGACAGCGTGCCTTCTAAGCAGGCTTGACCGACTCAGAAGAATTTACTGATCATAGTACTTTTAAAAAGCACAGCATGACACCTCTAAGCCTGAGCAGGGGTCTACAGACCCAGCACACTGATGGCAAAGCCTGGCTCACTTCCAGCCACACGGCAGACATAGGTTGGGGGTGGGGTTACTGAGTGGAGCTAACAATTCTACAGAATTAACTAAAAACTCTTTATGTTCGACCCCAGATTTCAGCATTGGCACACATGCAACTTGGACAGACCTAGACAGTCATGCAGACTTCCCTCCTGCTACTCATCTCTCACAACTCTGCTGGTCCCAGCTCCAACCCCCCACCCCCAGCACAGCAGTACTAAAAAAATCCCAGCTACTACAGGAATTAGTCGCATCCTTTTCAAGGCAAGCAGTTTCTAAGAAGTTCCACAGGACTAGGAAGTTTTTGAATAGATAAGTTGTGAATATTTATATACTGCAATGTGCAATAAGCTATAGCTTGCAGCAGGATTAGCACTGTTATAGAGCAGCTTCTGCTGCTAACACAGAAGTGTATCCAGGTGCCTGACTATCCATAGTGAATCTGATGGATGAAATTACAACCTTTTCCACCTCCTGTTCTTGGCAACTGAGTTTCCAGTGCAACTTGTAGCTGCGCTCAACATCACTGCATTTCCTAACTACGTGTTCTGTGTTTATATAGGGCAGGACTAACGTAGAACTCAAGAAGTGCACATTACAGAGCAAGTCAGAGGGAGGGCCCATAATATCCCCTTTCAAATAAAGCTTTTCCTTCTCTTCCCTCTTTCCTTCCGTACAAGTGCTCAGAATAATGCAGTGTTTAGTTTGGATTCCAGTATTCAGCAGGGAATGTCTCCTACTTCTATAAGAGTCCAAACACTTTTTTTTTTTTTTTTAAATCTAGCCTACTTCCTTCAAGTCTGGGCTGTTGAGTCTAGAGTTGTACCCAAAACATTATGAATAACAGATGAGATTATACCAGACACACAGAAGGAAGCTGATTCAACCATGGCCTGACTGATGGTCACCCATGTGTGAGTGGGCCAAGTCCTATTAATGCAGTCCTTAAAAGTGGAAAGCTGTCAGAAGCCAGAGAGTAGAGCTTTAATAGATATAGTGGAAATTGACGGTGCAACACTTCAACACAGAAACAGGGAAACAAGATGGCAGGTTAGATACACTAAAAAAAGAAAAAAACTTTTTAACTAATATTCTTGTTTCAGCCCCCAGCAGCTGCAAGATTTGAGTCTTTCACAAGACTGTTGCCAGGATCTCAGATTAGAACTGCTTTTACAACACTTGGCTTTAATTTCCTCAACTTCTTCCAATATTGCTTTGAGATTACTTTGGAATTAGCCCTTACTAGCATAAACAAACTATTCTTTCTCAGCCATAAAGCAAATCTGGGCTTGCTGGGCAGGCAGAAGAGGACTTCTGACCCTGTGCCTTTGGTCAGTAGTACAGAACAGAAGGACATGCGTTCCTACAAGGGATGGAAGCACACAGAAAGAAGTACAGATAAACTCTCCAGTGTCACCATTCCAACAGTGAAACTTGGTTTAGTGCTCAAAGTAACAAATCTAAACAATTCTCAACCTGCCTGCACAGAACATTTTACTCCAAACAGTTTATTTCTCTTGGTTTCTGTATAGGATAAAAGCTCTTGATCTACGTGTTCCATGTGTTGCCTTCTTAAGTGGCCAAAGAATGTTTCATAATGTCCTCGGTGCCATGAAAAAAATCATTACTATTATTTTATAAATAAAAGTAACAGAAAGAAGGGAATCTTCCTAGAAACTGAAATGGCCTCACAGATAAGAATTGGTTTTTTCCCCCCCCCATCCGTGCTGGGAATGCTGACGGTGCAAAAAATATTTCTTCCCTGTAAAAAGTGAGACAGACCCACACAGCAGCTCTTCTATTCTGCCACACATTCCATAAACCTCTTCAGCTGTCCATTTTGCAGCTGCAGCAGCCTAGCATTGAAATGGACTCTGTCACAATAGAAAATGGTTGGTGCACAATCCTTGCACAGTCCGTTTTATGGGGAGTGATATCATGTAAGTTGAACCAGAAAGTGCTTTGGTTTCAACAAATCCCATGTCAAGCTGGCAGGAATGTCTGCCCCAAGCCACAACATGGGACAGACCCCTGCCAACACAGCCCCAACCCTTCCCACCTTGCTGACCTCCCCAGCACCCTTGCCACACTTTGGATTTAACTTTTATTCCCCCTCTTCTGCATTATTTGTTCTCCCAGCCTCACGCAGCAACTCTAGGTATTCTATGCCTTCAAGTTGCACAAACTGCTTAAACATCACACTTGGTGTTAGCTGATATCAAGAAACTGAGGAAGAAGCTAACAGTGTGGAGGTCTAACTTCCTTAGTTAAATCAGTTTATCTGGAAAGTCGTATTGTCAACATGAATGATTTCAATATGGATTAAAAACTATTTAGTCTCCTCTTTCCAGACTGTTATCTTGGGGTCCTGAGATAAACAAGTCATGAACTGTGCCTTCAGTTAAAAACATTTATACACAGTATGTAGAATCTGACAAAAGGTTGAAATACATGCTGCTCAATAGCCCAAAACAATAAGACTCATTAAAATCATTTTAACATTGTTACTACTGTTTAACTGGTTAGTATAAACTCACTGTCTTTTCCTTCTCAAATGATGCCCTTAACATTTCCCTAACTTTAAACAGCCTAAGAAAGTAGAACATTGTACTTGCAGAACGACCAGTAATAGAGATTGTCTTCTCACTGTGATACTGTACTATGTCTCAGAGAGCACCTATTGCAATGACAATATTATGCTACTATACTCTGATATTCAAAAAACAGACTACAGGAACATGAGAGCTCTAGCGAGAAGAAAACTAAGCGTAAAGATTTATTTTGCTGATGCATTTAAAACATGTATGTGCAAGCACACAGATAGAACTTAATAGTGCAGTTATGATCCCGGCCCAGCAATCTTCTCAAGCCTCTAAGAAGTGGAGACATATCTACAGCAAACAGGAGCTTCATTTACATGAACTGCCAATAGGCTGGATGGAAAAATAGAAACACCCACCCTGCAAAACAGCACTAAATTTACAAGGGAAAAACAGCACCCCACAGTGACCTGACTGCATAAGAGGTGATGATGAATTTAGCACTGTTATGCCAACAGGCAAGGAGTTCAGTAAAGCATCCTCAATGAAGCTATAGAAGCATCACTGCATCTGTATTTCACAGTCAGCTTTCATTAGTGAGCATGTGTGACGAGCGAGCCAAAGTAGGCAAGAGCGATGGAAACAAATAGCTTAGTTTCACATTGCTGAAAGATTATTTTAAGGAATGAATCACCAAAGAGGACTGCTAAAATACCCTAATTTCATCCAAGAGAGTTACTGGGTCAAGACTGCTGCAATCAAGACTTGCACAGTCCCACAGAACTGAGCACAGTGTTTCCTAAATCACGCATATCTCACTTTTTCACATCCATTTCTCTCTAGGTGCCTTCTATCAGGTCTCACTAACAGCTCTTCCTGCACTTCAGCTTTAACGTGTATGTTATTTCTCAGTACTAAAAACCAGGTCTTAATGTCTCCATCATAGGATGCAGAATTAAACTAGCAGGGAAAAAAGCCAGAAAAAAATTAGCAGAGATGAGATTCCACTAATATTTGCTGGTTGCTAGTCTGGACCTCTTCCATCTGTGAAAACAGCAAAAAAACAAACTCACAAAACCATATGGATTTAAATGGAACAGACTGCATGCAGTCCTTACTACCACCCTGTAGCAGGCCAGCTAGGAACTCTCAGAGCATCACCAGAGATTTCAATGATGAGCATAAACTTTGCAGGACTGTAACACAGCAATGAGAGCTCAAACACAGCTACAGCTCCCTGCTCCATCCGGAGAGCTGATGAATTGTTCAACACTGACAGCTGCTCCACATCTACTCTGCTCCACTCTTTGTTTTGGAAGCTGTCAGAATTGCCCAGTTAAGCTCCTCACATTCCATCAAGAGATTCAAGTGATAGCTCTAGCAACAGATTCAGTGTTACAGGAACACACATCAGTGCAATGTCACCCCTTTCCCCTAAACTCTTCTGGACATATCCAGTGGTACAACACACAATCCTGTATCTCAGACAGTCACACTTACTCTAAAACATTACAGAGAGCTCTTGAGCCATTTAATTTCAATAGTAAAGCAAAGTAAGGCTTTCATCTTCATAGCTCAAAAGCCCTGGTTTGCCACTTCACTGACGTCCTTCTGATCAAACATAGATCAAGACTTCTGTTACCCATTACACCAACACCCCTCTTGCATCTCCCCATTCCTCTCATTCACAAGCTGGTTTTAAGATCATTTCATTGACCCAGCATACTTCTGTTACATATTTTATATCTTCCAGGTGCTTGATAAAGATCTTTGAGCAGAAGCAGCTACAACCAGCTCTCAGGTTCCTCTCCTGCGGAGGTCAGATGGGTTCACACTCAAGTGCAGCAGCCTACCTGGATACCTAAATACAACCATACAGTAAACAGACTGAGTATCAGATGCAAGAGAAGATGAAGCAGTCACTGCTATTACTGTGGGCTTATTTGTCTTTAGTGGGTTTTTTGATTTATTTTTTTTTAATGTATGCATGTTGTTTGTTGGGGTAGTTTTTTTTTTTAAAGGCTACACTCATTCCTAGTGCATCTACAGAACTACAGAAGCATGGCATGAAGGTCCAAACAGCAGCACATTGCTGCAGTAACATGACAACGGAGCTCAAAAAGGCAGAGTAGAATGATGTGTTCCAGACTGTTAAGCCATTCCTTGCACAAAAAGCATGCTCAAGTCAGTCCTGTAACCAGGATATTTTGGCAAATGATAAGAAAACCCTCTATTAACCCTCTATTACTTTCCCCTTCCAAAAAGGGTCTCGCTGGCAATGGGAGCTTCTGGATACTTTTAGAAACACAGATTCACAGAATGGCCTGGGTTGAAAAGGACCTTGAAGATCATCTAATTTCAACCTCCCCACCGAGTACAGGGTCACCAACCACTAGACTAGGCTGCCCAGAGCCACATTCAGCCTGGCCTTAAATGCCTCCAGGGACGAGACATCCACAACCTCCTTGGGCAACCTGTTCCAGTGCGTCACCACCTTCTGAGTGAAAAACTTCCTCCTAACATCTAACCCAAATCCCCCCGCTATTGCAATATGTCCCATTAACTTCTTCTAAAGCACCTACCCGGCAATTCTCAGAAAAGAGACATGCTGCAAGTGATCTAAGGGGAGAACAGGATCCAGCCCAAGAAAAGCAATGAGCTAGGGGCCACGAGACTTGAGTTTGAGTCCAAGTTTCTGCCAGCCAAGCAAATCTGGGCAATCCATGCTGCTATTCTGTCTTTCTTCCTCCTCCCCCACTTTCAGCACATCTGTTTCAAGTTAAGCTCTCCAAGACAATGACTCTCTGTTGCTACAGTGCCCAACATGTTGTGCCTCCATTAGGAAGCAACAAAAACTTATATGCCTAAGGTGGCTGTTCAATATCACAGCCCGGTTCCTAGAGATTCTGGCACAGTATTTTCTGTGGGTTTTTTTTTTTTTTTTGATGTAGAGGAACAGGATGAAGTCACCCACTCACTGAAATATAAGTGAAGTACCAAGAGACTGTGAAATCCATTTCTTCAGAAAAGGAGATGCATCTAATGTCATTTACAGCAGTTGTACAAAGCACAAGTAAATAATGCCTTGCCAGTACTGTTTGTGAAATTCATCCCTTTCTAGCTGACCACATGCTATACTCCACCATTACAGGGAAAAAGTAAACATAGTCCTAAGTTTACAACACCTAATGCTGCAGTTTAAGTCACTCAGACAAGCAGCACCCAAAATCTGTTAAAGGAAGCATATTCTTGATTTAATGTTATTTCAGTAAACTGGTTTCCATACTTCCATAGGTGCCATAGGTACCTACTCACTGTATGTGATCCTCAGGCAACAAGAGAACAAGAAAAAAATGAGTAAGGACATCAGGAAGTTAAGGATCCAAGTTAGTTAATTACCAAGTTATGCATAACACAAACAGGTGGGCCAAAGATAAATCCATCAGGTAAAAGCAGCTTTGAGACACACAGAACAGGAGCTGAAAGCACATTAGGATGTACTTCTTCTATCCTACTACTTAGGATAGCCAAAAATGCACAGCATAATATGAAAGTGCATATTACAAACCACAGAATAGAACACCACCAGCATCCCAGTGCCACCACTGGTGAGCATCACTCACCATTTAGGAGAGCTTCAACATACAGACAGCTGCCTCTGGGTAGGTGGAGACCATTTGCAAGACCGAATGATAACCATATTCATCCCACAACAGAACCTCATGGTCATTTATGCACTCCAGATGAGCTCAGGTAAGAAAACAGGTGAACATTTCCTTTGTAATTTGATTCAGGCCCTGGTAATCTATAATACTGACCTCATGGTTGCTTATTCTCATTTTGCCTGCAATTTCTGTATTCCACAACTGTGCAATGGCACCACAGCTGCATACATAGTGCTGGGTAGGACTGGGACACCTTCTGTCAAACTGCTCTTCACTGTTGCTGGTTTAATCATGTTTTCAGGAATATTCTAAATCGCCTTACCCATCACTGCAGTTTTAGGGAAGCCAAAAGGTAAAACACTTTTCACCAGCTGTAGACCTCTCTCTATACCAGGAAGCATTCCGAAGAATGACAGCATTAACATGGCATCGCCAGGATTATGAAATACATGACTTGTAAAGAGAGTAAGCTAGGAGAAAGATAATGTTTGTCTTCAGATGAAGTAGCAAAGCAAAATCTACTACAAGTAGATCACATTTGGTTTTAGTGAAACCTAATTACATTAATCAATTGGACCTTTGCTTAAAAAAGCAAAATATAAAAATAATTGTCAGAGTAGAAAATCTACTTAGAATGAGAGGAAAACTCTTTTGTCCTTCTCAAAGGTGAAGAAAGAACCATTAGCATTCACATCACCAGAAACAGTCAACAGGAAAACTGTAACAGACCATATAGTCAGCTTACTCTGCCTCTGCTTTTTAGTATTCAATTACAAATCTGAGTTCCTAGTCTCATTTCGCAAGTATTTTGCAGGTGTCCCTTGAGGATCCAAGCTAAGAATTCAGTAACATAGGGAGGATGCTTTTGTAAATATTATTTTCAAATAGTATCTCTATCTTTATAGACTGAATGCAAACTTTTTTTTCTAGTTTACAGTGGCTGTTCAAACACCTTTCCTAGCTGCTTTGTGTTTGAGATTAAGTTCTGGACTGAGCATGGGCTGAATGACGTGGAGCCTATCATAGCTGAACACAACCAACAAGGAAGAGATGACCGGGATAGAAAAGTAAACAATTTTGTTTAATTTGTTTTTAAATAAAGTGTGTCTTGAAGTGTAATTGATTTTATAGCATGTGCAGAATGGCCACAATTCAATAATAAACCATGCTTTTATATCCCATTCCATTTTATTTACAGAATTTTTTGGAAGAATCAATTTCCCTCTGATGCTTTTACTTCACATCTTTTTCCATCAAATAGATTTCATTTCACTGACAAGAGTAGGATACAAAGACTCCAGTGGTTTGGGGGCAGGGATTGGAGGCATTTGTCAAGCCCAGAAAAACAAAATGACTTCAATATTGGACAAAAATTCTTGAGAGATTTTCAGTAGCACTGCAAAGCCATATTTGTTTTCATTTCTGTTATATAGATACAAACATGAGTATGAGGAAAGGGGAGGTTTTAGTGACATGAGAAGACACTCAAACTTCTCCTGTGGCCTACAGTGTCACCAGGAATACTTTACTGTTTCATTTCCTTGCATTTCTTCACAGTCCTCCCTGGTATTCTCCCACTACATCATTATTCTCCACTGAAATTACAAGTTTGCTGCACTGAAACCACAGCATTTCCAGGAAACCACAGAATGCATCTACAACTCATGTACCTACACCCTCTCCAAATGCATGAAAGCCTTCTGTGCCCAAACTGGTCCAGAATTCATGCGGCCACATTTCTTATGCAGACTTACCTCCCACTCTGGAAAATAAAGGTATTAAAGCATGACTAACATTTCTCCACATGGTGACAAATGGCAAGTACACACTGAGACAGCATTATACAATGATCTGTGCATTCATGACAGTACTTCTCACCAGAAATTGAAGGCCAAGTAGTAGAGTGATATCATTCCTCAAATACGGAAAGAAAATCTGCGGTACTGCATCCCTTTGTAGACCCTTAATGACAGAGCAATGACATACACACAAGCTCTGCAGAGGGTTAAGAGACCACCCAACTCCACAGGCCAACAAGGAGCAACCAGAATGATCTCCTCCTGCCTTACTCAGATTGCTTGTATTTACAGTTCAGCCAGAACTTCTTGTAACCTCACTTTCTACCAGCATTTTACTATTTCTGCCTCCAGAAAGCTGTTCAGTCACAGAGTAGAAAGGACAACGACTGAAGACAGGCTGAAGCCAAAGTTTGCACCAACAGCAATTGTTACCTAAAGTACAGTTCAGTTATTTTCTATTTATGCCATCCTCACAAGAGGACAAACCCAATTCTGAGATTTGAACAAGTCGTAATGCCTGGCAGTCCTGAATTAAAATGACTACTTCATACCCTCCAGCACATTTCCAACACTCAGCCGATTGTTTCTGATCCTGGAAAACAATTTTTTCCCCCCAGAATCTCAAGCAAGGCCAGCTGTTTACTTCATCAAGACAGGTCACCACTGGTTAGCTTCCAGCTGCCAAGCACAAACATGTTCAACGATTATCTACATCATGCAAGCAATGCATTTTCCATTTCTGTGATAAAGCACTGAAGGCCTCATTAACTGTGAATACATACTGGTGACAGTTACAGCCTGGGGTGCTGAAAAACCTCACACCGGAATTTCCCTTTCTGTCACAAGCCTAAGTTGTGCCAAGCTCCAGAAGGAAGTAAGTCTCACAGACCCAGAAGCTGCGCCAGTATCTAATGTTGAAGGGCATTTAAGTTAAGCCACACACAAAAGAGGAGATTTGCTTCTGTAAGAAAATAAAAGTATACACCCTCATTTAACCTGTGGTCTTTGTCTTTTATTGTCTCTACACACAGCTGTGAGGTATTCTCTGCCTAGCATATATCCTGAAAGATTTACACCCTTCCAGCACTGGTTTCTGGACCTCAGCTTCACCACAAGATATAAAGCATTATCTGATCACAGCTTCAGGTGCCTGCTCATGAATTAACTAAAGTGTGCAACAGTGGGGACATACGACAATTCTTGCATTTCTACAACTACAACTACCTACCTCTACTGTGCAACTACAAAGACCTTCACAGCCCATAGTATGGTGAAATTAAGTAGATAGCAGCTACTGGGGGGGGCTGTATCACTTGTTTCCCTCTGGACTAGCTCTTTTTCTTATCCCTCTTCAATTTCCTCAGAGCCTAAGGGAAGGACAGAGTACAGATTTTAATAGCTACTACAAGTATCTCATCACCAAGAGAAGGAAAACCAAGAGGAAGGCTGAATCCACATTGCTGAACTTCTTTGGATGGTGAAAAACTTAGATTTTTCTAAGTAAATATAATAATACACTGTAAGCATTAACACAAAGGTGTGTTCTTGCTAAGAAAACAATTTAACAGAGAAATGCACCAGAGCATCTTTCATCTCCCATACAACATGCTTCATTCAAGCTAGAACCATTTAGTGCAAATTTTAGGTGTGTTCAAAATTAAATTCTGCCTTGTTCCCTGGGCTTGCTCTCAGCAAGGTTGGGCTCATACTCCAGATTCGCTTCCATGGAAACACAGTGCTTCCCTCTGAAAGGCTCCCAAAACTTTGTTATTTGTACAAAATGGGAAACCAGTGACCAAAGAGCCTCTCAGTTCTTACATTAACAAGACCTCTTATGACTATCATTTAAAGTATTAAGTCACAGAAAATACAAAGACTGATCCCAAAATTGAAACAAAACTCACCTTGACAGAGATGGCAACCATCTATTACACATTTACTATAAGCTAAAATATTTTGCTATTAAGATGAGAACTCATGAAATTGGAAAAAAATGAAGCATTGTTGTTAATATCTGCTCAGTTCAAATAATAACTTCATTAAGCAGCAGATACTAATACTGGCTGCAATACTGATGCAGGAACATTGTCTTTGTTTTAAAACCTTCTTATAGTTAGAGCCAGCTGCTGCTATGACACCTAACTTCAAAACGTATCTAGTAAGTAAAATGCACAGAACACAAGTTATCTCATGGAAGATGGTGCAAAGGGAAACTACGATGCATTACCTCCTTCCAGAATACAAACATCAAGCCCTATTGCAATTATTTCTTGTCTGGTAACATCTTCAGTTCTTGCTTTCATGTACCACGGATTTGAAGTTTATCACCCTGTAATATTTTCCTCTAGGCATTTCTGTAAAATAGAAATACTTCATCAAGATGTTGTCCTGAGATGAACAACATCTGACAGGAGAAGTTACTACTTAGTATCATAAATCACATTCATGCTGGGATACTTCGATAAAAACAAATTTATTTTAAAATCTGCCTTTACCTAGTGATTTTTTCTTCCAACTCTAGTCACCTAATGACATGATTACTGCAACCCTCAAAACAATCCTAGTCCTTAACTACATCTACTGCATTTCAAAAAGCATTATTAATTTGCAGATAGACTTTTTCTGCAAGCAGAAAGATAAATGCATAGACAAAGAATGAACACCCTTGGTTAAGACACATATCTTCATGTTTTTCCCCTCCAATTCCTTGGCCTGCTTGAAATCTAAAGTTTTGGTTCAAAGGCTCACAGTCACTTTTTTTGGAAGATACATTTTGGAAAAGAGACAGTATGGCAAATGAGAATAGCAGTTATACTCTGTACCTAAGGACCTGAATATACTCAAAGGAGCATCAGACGGTTAATGACCAAGGACAAAATTGATTCTAATTAAAGCAATGTTAAGTAAAATACAATACATAGTATGGTTAATGCCAAAGAGCCAGCTTCATAGCTGGAAAAGTATTTCCAGAAATTCCATCTACATTGTGTGTGAATTTTAAGCATATATTCTGGTAACAAATTACCAAATCCTACATGGTTACAGAACCTTAAAGATTTACACATTTCTTTAAGGGATCAGAAACACTCTTTTTAGCATACTGATAAATCTTAGTATAGTTAACAGCAAAACATCCCTCAAAACCTTATAATATACATGGGGGACTCGTAAGCACGTTTTCTAAATCCTGCAATCCATTCCTCACAGCAACAGCCTCAGTGCAGTAAATTAGTAATATGTATTAACAGCGACAAAGCAGAAGCTGACGCTTTAAGTGCTGAAAAGAGGTGGGTAAATACTAAATGTTTATAAATCTGCCTGGGAAAGTGGAAGACCATCAAGACAAGCCGCTTCAAGACATTACTCACTTATAAAAACAATGGCTCAACATTCCTTCCAAATGTTACAACCACCCCATCAACAGAGGCCGTCTGTTTTCTGCTGAACTTTCAAAGGAAAGTAAACAAAAAACTACCATAAACACGATCCTGATCGTGAAAGCTGCTTCATTTTTCTGCTTTTTGGATCTTTGTAAAGAGGAAAAGGATATTTCTTAACCATGTTTAGTGTTCTTATCAAACCGCAAAGAGAATGAAGTACTTTCACCCTGAGGAACGCGGATTCCTAGAAGAAGTTACTTTGTTAGTGGGAACACAGCAGTAGCCTGCTCCAACAAATGATGTGAAAGAGTTACCTAGAACTAATTTTTAGCAATGTATGAAAACTCTTCAAACTTCTGAAAAGAATAAACATTTTTCTTGAAGTTTCTTTACCCTCTTTCTTTCAGGTGCTTTTGTCAAGCACAGCAGGTAGAGATGAGTTGACCAAGCACACTGACACTTGGCAGAAATCATTGAAAATAAAAAGAGTTTCACAGTATTGAATAGTAAGTCCTGTTAAATTGATCAATAGCTAAGATTACTGTCTGTGTGGTATAAATTCATTTATGTTAGCACTCTCAGTATTCTTTGCTATTCCACTTCAAACCACAGTTGATAGAAGTTACAGTTAATATTAGTCCTACTCGAAAATATAACAGCATCAAGTCCCATAGCAAAAAGGGGGACATATCTCCTTACTCTTTCTCCAGCAGAGACCACTGGCAAGACTTCCAGTTTTCTGTGGTTTGTTTTTTAATTTTTATTCTTTGGCTTTTTTTTTTTGTCTTCTGTCTTAGCTTTTATGGGCACTAGCAAGACAATAGCTCAAAATTACAGCCTTCACAGGTAAAAAAACAAAGTTAGGTAGCAACAGTTTCCTTTACATTTAACAGTTGCACTAACATACCATATGCTGCATACTGCATTTGCTAATTGAACTACACTCCATGCATACATGCAGATCAGTATCCCAATCCTGGGCCATTTGCTGGGAAGCTCTCCCACCTATGTTTGCACCTACTCCTGTTGATAAATGACTCATCAAATTAGGAAGACTACACAAATATCTACTAGATCAGCCTCCAGGGCTGCTTTTTTTTCCCCCCTCAAATCAACAGTAGCATTTCACCAGTGTTATTAAGCATTACTCAGCCCAACACAGAGCTTCTGCAGTAGTTGACATCTTCCCTACCAGCTGACACATGTAATTTCTATGATCCACTTCTACAACAAGAAAGCCTCCTTGCACAGCCGTCACCACAAAGTATACCTCCAGAATCAGCACAGTTACCTGGTACTTCAGTCAGGCTGCTAGCATATGCATAACTGCAATTACTGCCATTCATTTGCTATCTCTACTTACAGTGAAAACTGCAGTAAACCGATAAAACTCTAATATGAGCGTTGCAGATAACTAGAATCAACTTGGAATCACCTTCTCTAAAGAGATAACATTCAACCTCACTTTTAAGAAAGGTGAAAGGTAAACCAAGTCTTTTCAAACAAACCTGTATGTCAGCATCATTCTGAAAACCTCTCTAGCCTGTGGTGCCAGTATCACAACACTATACAGACATTCATTAGTAGCACATGTGCACCAATGCAATAGCAGGCATGGGCTGGATCATTAACAGCTCTTGAAAAGGTAGAATACAACGTAGAGAAGAAGATTTCTCTGTGGAACTTCTTCACTTTCAATTCACCATTTACAAACTACCACACTGAGGCTAGTATTCACATAAAGACAAGGTTTTTTTTTTTTTGTAAGCCTGTATCTTGTATACCTGCTCGCTTCACATGGCTGCCAGAACTACATGCTCATTGCACCCATGTGACTGCCACTGCTTGTTCTTTTAAGGCAAATTTTGGACTAAATCTACATGAAGCAAGTGTAAGGAACTGGTAAATGAAGCCTGAAGATGTACCAAGTGTTTCACAGCACAGCTGAAAATCATCTGATCTGTCCGTGTAGGCTTCCATAAAACTCACCCATGCTACACTAAACTGAAATTGAGAATTTCTTGCAGCCTCTAAAATACAGTCTATAAGAGGAAACAAGTCCAGAAGAAAATGATAGAAAAAGGCTCAGCAGTTTGCTGGAAAAATATCACCTCACACAAGAATTGTATTAATAGCAGAATACAATGGAGCCCATGTACAACTGCAATGTGTTTGCTAAAGGGTGCTAAGCATCAAGATAAAGCAAAACACTGGCAACACACTCCAGTCAGCATTAAGCTATTTCATCAGTAGAGGAAGCCTTTACTGCAAAACTTGCTTTAGAGGGAAATAAAACAGTGCGTGATATTTGGTGAAGATGAGACATACTTTAACAAATGCAACTGGAAGAATTTCTGCCACCCAGAAGGTGGAGAATTTGTAATTAAGTAAAACCATGTTCTAACATCTGTTTTGTTCAACACAAAGCTCAAATATTCACCAAGTCTATCATGCCTGCTAAACAGCAGGCAACCTGGCTTAAAAGGTGATTAATCCCCTCTGGAATCAAAGTACTCGGTCCGGAAAATAGAGCTAGTTGTCAGCCACATGCATTTCACTGGGGGACTTAATTGCCTTACCAAAAAATCTGCATGTTTCTTCGGAAGCTTGTTAGAGCTGCCCTGTAAAGTATACCAGTTTATCTGAGTCATGGCTGTCCAATCATTCCAATTTGTATAGAGAAGTACAACAAACCCAACAGTAGAGCAAGGCAGTTTTCAAATTATTCCTTCTCATTATTTCCAGTGTTATTAGTCCAACTTTCTTCAATTTATACACTTCTGCTACTTTAAGGAATTAGGTAGTCTTTAAGGTCCCCTCCACTCTAAGCCAATCTATGAGTCTATGATTTTATATTATCAAGGGCTCCAGTTATGACACCTCAAAGCACCAAAGCATGAGCACAGAGTTTAAAACAAGGTACATGAAACACTGGTTCCTTGGAGAATGAGGCATTTCAAGCACAGGCTCATCTGATCTTCACTGATGTTTAGTACCTACAGCTTTAATAGATTTCATAGGACCAGAGATGTCCAGTATTCCCAGAAAAAGTAGAGCAAACATCTGAACACGCATCTGCCTGATTTAAAGCTGTATTCAGGACACATCCTTCCTCCTGAGTACATTGTTACAAGAGCAGCTGCTGCCCAAGGAACAAGAGGGACTGCAGCAGGTGCTCCAGTCAGCAAAAGCAAGGAAACACTGCAAGTACCACTAAACTTCTTGAAACACTTGAATAACACTGCACCTCATGATTGTTACCTTCTGCTGTGAACAGCAATCATCGCAGAATACTGTAAAGCAGCATATCTCTTGAGAACCCAGTCATCAAAACTTGGGTTTGTCCTGACGTATGAGCAGGCACATAGCAAAGTGGAAGGCTTCAGTGTGATCCCTTTCATGCACTGCACTGCTGCTCAGCCAGACTCCTGAGAGAAGACTTCTGGTCCTTCCACTTACCTCAGTCTCTTCTGTTAACATTAGCTTGTCTGTGCTGCCTAACTATCACTGGCACAGAGAACTGCCCTAACCCTGTTATCTCTCTGCCTAAGGTGGATGTAGGCATGTAATGAATGAGCCTAACTAAATGAGCTTGATCTTTTACTGGAGCATTTCAGCAGACATGAGACCAAACTCCAGGAGGCTGATTACAAAACCTCCAGGGCAATACTAATTCAACTATGATAGCCAGAACATCACTGGAATTAGAGCAGTATTTCATCTCTGAAAAGAGTTGCTCACTGTTTTGTTCAATGATCTCATCTCAGGATCCATCATTTGCTTGTTCAGTTTTTCTTTTTACTATCATATCTGGAGTTTAGGTCATGAGCTGTGATAGAAAGGGCAGTCTGACTTGCGGAACTCACAGTAGATGTATGAGTAAGAAACATGAATTAAATACAACTCATGACAGCTACTTAAGTTCATCAGAGAGGCAAGGGAGCAGAAAAGACTCTTAGCCTTTCTGCAAAGCAGGCTCTCCTTCACCAGTGCTTGGACTCCCCAGCAGGTGGTAGACAGTTGACTGTGCCCAGGCATGAATTCAAGCAGACTCTCCTTAGCTCCCTTCTCAGCTAAGTTCTTCTACAAACTTGTACTTCAGACATAAGAGATCTGCATCAATTAAGACACTCAGGTAAGAACCAACAAAAAGTATTCTGTGGGTAAAGAGCAGAAAGAGGAGAGTACAGAACGCTAAAAGTTACAAGTCAAGTTGGCAACAGGCACAAAGGTGGTATTGGGGCCCCCCAAAATCTCCTCCTGTGCCACCTCACCATTCAGCCCTCAGGTACCAGAGCACTCACATCTTCACTTGTGCCAAGCTGGGACAACACTCACACTGCTTAGTCCAGAGAAACATCCCAACAGTACCTTGATAAGATGCTAACTTACATCCCAAGTTACGCCTGGATCTCAGAGCCTTTTCAGTTTCTAGAAGTCAATCTGAAAATAGGTCATCGGAAGGTCTACACTGAATACATCTTATTCCTAACAGATACGCTGATTTTGCAAGCATACTTCACTCGTACTAAACCTAGCAGAGTTGTATGTTTTAAGTTGAACATTTGTACTCATTGCTACTTCCTACACTACTGTACATAAACCATGGCATGCTTTGTCTCAAAGATTACATGCAGATAATGACATTAAACATCACAAGTGACACTCAAACCTAACAACAGATACAATGCTCTGTTTCAAATTCAAACCTTGGCTCTGGACATGTGTTTTAAAACAGAATCTTGGGCAAACAATCAATTCTGCTACATGATATAGAAAACCACGTAACTAGATTTTGAAGTTTTTCTTACTATATTTCTAGATATGTAGGGGTCCCTTGAATAAAAGTGTTCTACAGTACCTCTGCCAATCTGGTAATTACACATGCTATGTATATCTAGGTGGCACAGTATATTGATATTATATGTGTATGTACACACATTGTAACATGTAGACACAGATGTGGTGTTTAATCTTTCAGAAAAACTTAGTGACAGTAGTAGCACTTGCTGTGCGCACGTCTCTAAAATAACAAACAGAAAAATGATATTAAGATGTGCAATTCCTGGACATGCATTACAAAGGAAGCAGGTCATTCACTGCCCTGAACTAGCAGCCCATTTTATTATTGGATCTACCCTTAGGCAACCACTTCAGGAAATAAAAAACGCAGTGTGCTTCGTAGGACTTGAACTAACTGGCTGCTCTAGAAGAAAGCTAGGCAAAATGTTTATTTTCTGTTTTTCCACCTTCTTGAGCAACTTTACCTTCAAAAAAAAGTGTATCATTTTCCCCCTCAGCCATATAATATAGGAATTTTAACCTGTACAAATAAAACAGGCACTGTAAAAAAAACCTACACAAAACACTCCAGAGCAATCAAGACAGTAGTTTAGAGGGTATTCCTCCATTTAATGTACAATTTTTAATGTATTTCAGTCACCATTTGTCAAATACTAATTGCTGACTTCCTAAAACCACTGAAAAATACTTTTGCCTGAATAACGTGAAAAATAAGAAGAATCAAAAAACAGATGAGGGAACTGGTAAAGAATTCAGTCATGCAAAGAAACAAAGTTTCTCGCAAACTGATACTCTAATCATAAGCCTCTGAATGAGAATTTTACAAGGCTTTATATTCACTGCTGCTATTAATCAGTAGCAACCATTCTCCTCCCCCAAACGTAGCAGCAACTGAGATGTCAAACTGTGGTGGACAAACCAAGAACTTCCAGCCATCTCAGCATATACTAGTCTAGCTGATGTACCAGGAAGGAAAAGCTCTGCTTCCTTCCTTCATCTGTATGTTACTACCACTATGGAGGACCAGCTTGCTAACTACACAGCTAAAAGCCACCTTTCCGGCCTGTTTTATGAGCTCCAGGGGTTTTTTGTTTGGTTATTTTGCTGGGTTTTTTTCCCCTTAGGAAAAGGGATGCAGGACTGTAGCTAAAGGCAAATAGTAAGGAAAATAAAACACATACTGTGCAGAGAGCAAACAACCTAGGGAAAAATTCCTTTCAGTATCTAAAAGGGAGTGACAGGAAAAAAGGGGACCAACTCTTTAGCAGAGTCTGTTCTGACAGGAGAAGGGGAAATAGTTACAAACTAAAGGAGGGGAGATTTAGACTGGATATAAGGAAGTTTTTTGTTTTTTTTGTTGTTTTTTGTTTGTTTTTACAGTAAGGGTAATGATGCACTGAGGTTGCCCAGAGAGGCAGTAGAAGCCCCATCCCTGGAGACATTCAG
Organism: Numida meleagris; assembly: GCF_002078875.1. Classification (NCBI taxonomy): domain Eukaryota; kingdom Metazoa; phylum Chordata; class Aves; order Galliformes; family Numididae; genus Numida; species Numida meleagris. The sequence goes on from NC_034412.1 coordinate 51,445,738, forward strand.
AGTCAGGCTGGAGGGGCTCTGAGCATCTGATGGAGCTGTAGGTGTCCCGGCTCACTGCAGGGGAGTTGGACTAGGTGGCCTTTAAGGGTCCCTTCCAACTCAAACAATTCCATGATGATTCTATGAAAGCAGCAATAGAGACTCACAGCAGACAGAGCCCCCAGAAATCTGGCCAACTTGCAGGAAGACTTGGAAGCTCAGGAAGATAAAAAATCCTTGCTGGCATCCAGGGGGCCCTAAGTCTGCATCAATGTCACACCCAGATCTCCACGCTCCAAATCCTCATATCCATGAACCAAACAATCTCAGGCTGTTGAGGGGAAGAGATGTGTTGTCATGGTTTTGTGATTTTCGGTTATTGGTATTCCACATCATAACATCATGTAGTGGACATATCTAGTTCTCAGAAGAGAAGGACTACTACAGTCCCCACGGTACTTTGCTCCTTTGTTACCATTTTCCAGCCGGAGGGAAAAGATAGAAGCTCGCAGTATAAAAACTTGCAGATCACGAGACCTCGTCCCTTTTTCCGCCGTCTCTCGTCTTGGCAGCACCTCGCTCTCCAG